>NC_074692.1:50865229-50887729 GCF_029448725.1 Salvelinus fontinalis
AACGCCGTGCCGCGAGGAGGAAGAAGGGCCGGTAGGTGAACACCGTGCCGCGAGGAGGAAGTTAAACAAGGCAGTGCAGGGCTGGGTGAATAACAACACAAAATCGTGTTTTGGGGGAGGAGGGAGGAGAGGAAGAGGGAGGAGAGGATGAGGGAGAGAGGAGAAGGAAGGAGAGGAGGGCGGTAGGCAGCCATTGTGTTGTCGTCAGCGGGGAGCTGGTCTGTGAAACAGGATTACCCAGAGGTCACGCTGCCACTGAATGGATGTCCATCACTTTCGATCTGCGTCTCAAATTTCACCCTATTCCCTATGTAGTGCACTACTTTTGACTAGAACCCCCCTCCAGCATCCCTATGGGCCCTAGTCAGAAGTAGTGCACTACATAGGGAATAGGGTGACATTTGGGATGTAACCCATCACTTTCTGTCCACCTAATACAAAAGGGCGGGCCCAGAGACTAAGTGATTGAGATGTAGAAGGCTGGCCGAGCAGAGGAGAGGAATGGAGGGAAGGAGAGAAACACACAGTGGCACACTCCTCTGTCTTGCATGCTGATTTCCTCTGGCTCTGATAATCTGTTCATCACAACTACAGGGCAGCTGTCTGGGATTGGGGTGGGTTTTAATTCTCAAGCGGATGCTTAGATGTTGTTTTGTTGTTTTTCTCACCATACAAACTTAATAATTGCTACATTCTTGGCAAATTTCCGACCAAAACATACAGTACCAGTCAAAGGTTTGGACACACCTACTCATTCAAGGGTTTTTCTTTATTTTTTACTATTTTCTACATTGTAGAATAAGAAATAACACATATGGAATCATGTAGTAACCAAAAAAGTGTTAAATCAAAATGTATTTTTGATTTTAGATTCTTCAAAGAAGCCACCCTTTCCCTTGATGACAGCTTTCCACTCTTGGCATTCTCTCAACCAGCTTCACCTGGAATGCTTTTCCAACAGTCTTGAAGGAGTTCCCACATATGCTGAGAACTTGTTGGCTGCTTTTCCTTCACTCTGAGGTCCAACTCATCCCAAACCATCTCAATTGGGTTGAGGTCGGGTGATTGTGGAGGCCAGGTCATCTGAAGCAGCACTCCATCACTCTCCTTCTTAGTAAAATAGCCTTTACACAGCCTGGAGGTGTGTTGGGTCATTGTCCTGTTGAAAAACAAATAATAGTCCTACTAAGCGCAAACCAGATTGGATGGCGTATTGCTGCAGAATGCTGTGGTAGCCATGCTGGTTAAGTGTGCCTTGAATTCTAATAAATCACGGACAGTGTCACAAGCAAAGCACCCCCACACCTCCTCTTCCATGCTTCACGGTGGGAACCACACATAAGGAGATCATCTGTTCACCTACTCTGCGTCTCACAAAGACACCACAGTTGGAGCCAAAAATCTCTGATTTCTACCAGTCTAATGTCCATTGCTCGTGTTTCTTGGCCCAAGCAAGTCTCTTCTTATTATTGGTGTCCTTTAGTAGGGGTTTCTTAGCAGTAATAATACCATGAAAGCCTGATTTACGCAGTCTCCTCTGAACAGATGTGTCTGTTACTTGAACTCTGTGAAGCATTTATTTTGGTTGCAATTTCTGAGGCTGGTAACTCTAATGAACCTATCCTTTACAGCAGAGGTAACTCTGGGTCTTCCTTTCCTGTGGCAGTCCTCATGAGAGCCAGTTTCATCATAGTGCTTGATGGTTTACGCGACTGCACATGAAAAATCTCTCAAAGTTCTTGAAATTTTCCAGATTGACTGACATTCACGTCTTAAAGTAATGATGGACTGTCCTTTCTCTTTGCTTATTTAAGATATTCATGCGATGATAAGAACTTGGTCTTTGCCAAATAGGGCTACCTTCTGTATACCACTCCAACCTTGCCATAACACAACTGATTGGCTCAAACGCATTAAGAGGGAAAGAAAATCCACAAATTAACTTGTAACAAGGCACACCTGTTAATTGAAATGCCTTCCAGGTGACTACCTCACGAAGCTGGTTGAGAGAATGCCAATAGTGTGCAAAGCTGTCTTCAAGGAAAAGGGTGACTCCTTTGAAGAATCGCAAAACACCAGTCTCAACATCAACAGTAAAGAGACGACTCCAGGATGTTGGCCTTCTAGGCAGAGTTGCAAAGAAAAATACATATCTCAGACTGGCCAATAAAAATAAAAGATTAAGATGGGCAAAGGAACACAGACACTGGACAGAGCAACTCTGCCTAGAAGGCCAGCATCCCGGAGTCGCCTCTTCACTGTTGACGTTAAGACTGGTGTTTTGCGGGTACTATTTAATGAAGCTGCCAGTTGAGGACTCGTGAGGCATCTGTTTCTCAAACTAGACACTCTAATGTACTTGTCCTCTTGCTCAGTTATGCACCTGGGTCTCCCACTCCTCTTTCTATTCTGGTTAGAGCCAGTTTGCTCTGTTCTGTGAAGGGAGTAGTACACAGCGTTGTACGAGATCTTCAGTTTCTTTACAATTTCTCGCATATAATAGCCTTCATTTTTCAGAACAACAATAGACTAACTAGTTTCAGAAGAAAGTGCTTTGTTTCTGGCCATTTTGAACCTGTAATCAAACCCATAAATGCTGATGCTCCAGATACTCAACAAGTCTAAGGAAAGCCAGTTTTATTGCTTCTTTAATCAGAACAACAGTGTTAAGGCTGTCGCTCTCCTCATCCTCGGACGAGGTGAGGAGAGAAGGATCTTCAGACCAAAACGCAGCATTTGGGAAATAAGCCATCTTTATTATAAATACGACGGCAACACGAAACAAAACAAAACACTTTCAAAACTACAAAACAAGAAAACGACGTTGACGAAACCTGAACATAAACTTACATAACTAAACGTAAACTCACGGACAGGAAACAGACGACATCGAAAACGAAACGAACAGCCAAACAGTCCCGTATGGAAAATACATTTGACGACACAGGAGACAATCACCCCCAAACAAACAGTGAGAACGCCCTACCTAAATATGACTCTTAATTAGAGGAAAACGCAAACCACCTGCCTCTAATCAAGAGCCATACCAGGTAGCCCAAAACCAACATAGAAACAGATAACATAGACTGCCCACCCAAAACACATGCCCTGACCATAAACACATAAAAAACAACATAAAACAGGTCAGGACTGTTACAGAACCCCCCCCCTCAAGGTGCGAACGCCGGGCGCACCAGCACAAAGTCCAGGGGAGGGTCTGGGTGGGCAGTTGACCACGGTGGTGGCTCCGGCTCAGGACGCTCTCCCCACACCACCATAGTCACTCCCCTCTTCTGTCTACCCCTTCCACTGACCACCCTAAAACTACCTTCCCCTAAATAAACAGCCAGCACCGGGACAAGGGGCAGCACCGGGACAAGGGGTAGCACCGGGACAAGGGGCAGCACCGGGACAAGGGGCAGCACCGGAACAAGGGGCAGCACCGGAATAAGGGGCAGCACCGGGACAAGGGGCAGCACCGGGACAAGGGGCAGCACCGGGACAAGGGGCAGCACCGGGACAAGGGGCAGCACCGGGACAAGGGGCAGCACCGGGACAAGGGGCAGCACCGGGACAAGGGGCAGCACCGGGACAAGGGGCAGATCCCGGCTGAAGGACTCTGGCAGGTCCTGGCTGAGGGACTCTGGCAGGTCCTGTTTGGACGGCTCTGGCAGGTCCTGGCTGGACGGCTCTGGCAGGTCCTGGCTGGACGGCTCTGGCAGGTCATAGCAGGACGGCTCTGGCAGGTCCTGGCTGGACGGCTCTAGCAGGTCATAGCAGGACGGCTCTGGCAGGTCCTGGCTGGACGGCTCTGGCAGGTCCTGGCTGGACGGCTCTGGCAGGTCCTGGCTGGACGGCTCTGGCAGGTCCTGGCTGGACGGCTCTGGCAGGTCCTGGCTGGACGGCTCTGGCAGGTCCTGGCTGGACGGCTCTGGCTGGTCATGGCAGGACGGCTCTGGCTGGTCATGGCAGGACGGCTCTGGCTGGTCATGGCTCGCTGGCGGCTCTGGCAGATCCTGTCTGGTTGGCGGCTCTGGCAGATCCTGTCTGGTTGGCGGCTCTGGCAGATCCTGTCTGGTTGGCGGCTCTGGCAGATCCTGTCTGGTTGGCGGCTCTGGCAGATCCTGTCTGGCGGGCGGCTCTAGCGGCTCCTGTCTGGCGGGCGGCTCTAGCGGCTCCTGTCTGGCGGACGGCTCTGTAGGCTCATGGCAGACGGGCGGCTTAGCAGGCTCATGACAGACGGGCGGCTTTGCAGGCTCATGGCAGACGGATGGCTCAGACGGCGCTGGGGAGACGGATGGCTCAGACGGCGCTGGGGAGACGGATGGCTCAGATGGCGCTGGGGAGACGGATGGCTCAGATGGCGCTGGGGAGACGGATGGCTCAGATGGCGCTGGGGAGACGGATGGCTCTGTAGGGAGGAGAAGGAGAGACAGCCTGGTGCGTGGTCTAGGCACTGGCTGCGCTGGAGAGGAGGAAACAGCAGGAGAGAGAACCCGGAGAGACAGCCTGGTACGAGGAGCTGCCACCGGAGGACTGGTACATGGAGGTGGCACCGGGTCTACCGGACCGTGAAGGAGGACACGTGCTCTTGAGCACCGAGCCTCCCCAACCCTACCAGGTTGAATGATCCCCGTAGCCCTGCCAGTGCAGCGAGGTGGAATAGCCCGCACTGGCCTATGCAGGCGAACCGGGGACACCACCTGTAAGGCTGGTGCCATGTACGCCGGCCCGAGGAGACATACTGGAGGCCAGATACGTTGGGCCGGCTTCATGACATCCGGCTCGATGCCCAACCTAGCCCTCCCAGTGCGGCAAGGTGGAATAGCCCGCACTGGGCTAAGCACGCGTACTGGGGACACCGTGCGCTTTACCGCATAACACGGTGTCTTACCAGTACGACGCCTTCTACCTCCACGGTAAGCACGGGGAGTTGGCTCGGGTATCCTACCCGGCTTTGCCACACTCCTCGTGTGCCCCCCCCCAAGAAATTTTTTGGTCTGACTCACGGGCTCCCAACCGCGTCGTCGCGCTGCCTCCTCATACCAGCGCCTCTCAGCCTTCGCTGCTTCCAACTCCTCCTTTGGACGGCGATATTCCCCTGGTTGAGCCCAAGGTCCTCTACCGTCCAGGATCTCCTCCCAAGTCCAGAAGTCCTTGTTGCTCCGTAGAGCATTCCCATACCGCTTGGTCTTAGCGTGGTGGGTGATTCTGTTATGGCTGTCGCTCTCCTCATCCTCGGATGAGGTGAGGAGAGAAGGATCTTCAGACCAAAATGCAGTTTGCGGGAAATAAGCCATCTTTTTATTTATAACCGAAAAACTGATGATGATGGCAACACGAAAACAAACACTTTAACAAACTTACAAAATAACAAAACGACGTAGAACGAAACCTGAACATAAACTCACATCACTAAACGTAAACTCACGGACAGGAACGTTACATCAAAACACACGAACAGCCAAACAGTCCCGTATGTGAAAATACATCGACAACGACGAAGACATCACAGGAGACAATCACCCCCCAAACAAACAGTGAGAACGCCCTACCTAAATATGACTCTTAATTAGAGGAAAACGCAAACCACCTGCCTCTAATCAAGAGCCATACCAGGTAACCCAAAACCAACATAGAAACAGATAACATAGACTGCCCACCCAAAACACATGCCCTGACCATAAACACATAAAAAACAACATAAAACAGGTCAGGACTGTTACAAACAGTTTACAACTGTGCTAACATAATTGCAAAAGGGTTTTCTAATGATCAATTAGCCTTTTAAAATGATAAACTTGGATTAGCTAACACGACGTGTCAATGGAACACAGGAGTGGTGGTTGCTGATAATGGGCCTCTGTACGCCTATGTAAATATTCCATAAAAAATCTGCCGTTTCCAGCTACAATAGTCATTTACAACATTAACAATGTCTACACTGTATTTCTGATCAATTTGATGTTTATTTTAATGACCAAAAAATGTGCTTTTCTCTAAACAACAAGGACATTTCTAAGGGACCCTAAAACTTTTGAACCGGTAATGTACCTCTTTAGTTTATCTGATAGGTAAATAGACACATTTATTTGACGACAAATGCACTTGAGAAAAACTGTCCATATCTCCTCGATAGGAAGTTGTGAGAAGGGATGGTTCTCTACCAGACTGGTGCTTGTCAGACAGTTACCCGACCTCTTTTCAGTACTAACATCCCATACTATCTCTTTCTGTCCGAGTTTAGGAGCTTAGGAGCCTCATGTCAACTTGGTGAATAAATGGAATGACAATTATACAATTCCTAAAGATTGTACCTGAGAAGAATCGATCTGCCAACAAGTGTAAGTGGGACCATCACATTAGCTACATATTTCTTCATGTAGGGATTATGTCTGTTTTCCATATATCAATGATGAACTGTCTATATCTACCTAATATGAAGTTGTCCACCAGACTGGTGCTTGTCAGACAATACAAACATCCCATAATGTCCCATTGTGTCAGAGCTTAGTAAAAAAAAAAAAAACACATCAAACAACTAGCCATCAAAACAGACAGCCTCGCGCCCAGACCATGAATCTATTGGTGGACACGAGTCTTTGTTGACCTGAACAGGACTCTTTCTCATCTATTTAACAAATACCCAATGATCTATTATCTATGGTGTGTGTGTGACTGTGTATAGCCTGATTGTGTAGCAGCTCTGTGGGCTGGTGGGGCGAGGTCAAACCCTCTTACCTCTATAGGTAGTGTTAGTAAGGGACATCTGCTGGGGTTTCCTGTCTGTCTGTTAGCGAGATCTGAGAGAGGAGTAGACAGTCCC
Organism: Salvelinus fontinalis; assembly: GCF_029448725.1. Lineage (NCBI taxonomy): Eukaryota > Metazoa > Chordata > Actinopteri > Salmoniformes > Salmonidae > Salvelinus > Salvelinus fontinalis. The sequence continues at coordinate 50,872,056 of NC_074692.1, forward strand.
TTTTAACCTGATCACATAGGTATTTAGCTCCCAGTCCCCACCGCACCGCTTTGTTTGTTTTATTTGCAGAGCAGGTGTTTTATAATCATTAGAGACTCCATTACGACCCTGGCCCTGAGTGGAAGACAAACAAGACCAGTATACAAGCAGGACACAACCCGGCAGACAGTCAAGCCATGCTCATAATTCTCCCCTCTCTGAATGGAACCATCTGGTGATGTAAGGGAAGAAATGGGCCTGTTTAGTGGTCACTGTTTGCCTATGGGCCACATAATTGTGTTGTCTGAGAAAAGCTGGCAGATAGCGGGCACGCTCGGGCCGGGCTCTGGTGAAGTGGTACGGTTTTATAGAATGTTTCCAATGCCTTTGTCTGGGGACTGGGGGGGTCTCTGGGGGGGGTGTATTCTGGGACTGGGGAGGGGGGGGGGTAGTTTGGGGTCTGGGGGAGTTGTATTCTGGGGTCTGGGTGGGTAATATTCTGGGGTCTGGGTGGGTAATATTCTGGGGTCTGGGTGGGTAATATTCTGGGGTCTGGGTGGGTAATATTCTGGGGTCTGGGTGGGTATTATTCTGGGGTCTGGGTGGGTATTATTCTGGGGTCTGGGTAGGTAATATTCTGGGTTCTGGGTGGGTAATATTCTAGGGTCTGGGTGGGTAATATTCTAGGGTCTGGGTGGGTAATATTCTAGGGTCTGGGTGGGTAACATTCTGGGGTCTGGGGGGGTTGTATTCTGGGGTCTGTGGGGTTGTATTCTGGGGTCTGGGGGGTTGTATTCTGGGGTCTGGGGGGGTTGTATTCTGGGGTCTGGGGGGGTTATAGTCTGGGGGGGTTGTAGTCTGGGTTCTGGGGGATTGTAGTCTAGGGTCTGGGGGGGTTGTAGTCCTGGTCTGGGGGGTTGTAGTCCTGGTCTGGAAGGGTTGTAGTCTGGGTTCTGGGGGATTGTAGTCTAGGGTCTGGGGGGTTGTAGTCCTGGTCTGGGAGGGTTGTAGTCTGGGTTCTGGGGGATTGTAGTCTAGGGTCTGGGGGGTTGTAGTCCTTGTCTGGGGGGTTGTAGTCCTGGTCTGGGGGGTTGTAGTCTGGGTTCTGGGGGATTGTAGTCTAGGGTCTGGGGGGTTGTAGTCATGGTCTGGGGGTTTGTAGTCCTGGTCTGGGGGGTTGTAGTCTTGGTCTGGGGGGTTGTAGTCTATGGTCTGGGGGGGTTGTATTCTGGGACTGGGGGGGGGTAGTTTGGGGTCTGGGGGAGTTGTATTCTGGGGTCTGGGTGGGTATTATTCTGGGGTCTGGGTGGGTATTATTCTGGGGTCTGGGTGGGTATTATTCTGGGGTCTGGGTAGGTAATATTCTGGGGTCTGGGTGGGTATTATTCTGGGGTCTGGGTGGGTATTATTCTGGGGTCTGGGTAGGTAATATTCTGGGGTCTGGGTGGGTAATATTCTAGGGTCTGGGTGGGTAATATTCTAGGGTCTGGGTGGGTAATATTCTAGGGTCTGGGTGGGTAATATTCTGGGGTCTGGGGGGGTTGTATTCTGGGGTCTGAGGGGTTGTATTCTGGGGTCTGGGGGGTTGTATTCTGGGGTCTGAGGGGTTGTATTCTGGGGTCTGGGGGGGTTGTATTCTGGGGTCTGGGGGGGTTATAGTCTGGGGGGGTTGTAGTCTGGGTTCTGGGGGATTGTAGTCTAGGGTCTGGGGGGTTGTAGTCCTGGTCTGGGGGGGGTTGTAGTCTGGGTTCTGGGGGATTGTAGTCTAGGGTCTGGGGGGTTGTAGTCCTGGTCTGGGAGGGTTGTAGTCTGGGTTCTGTGGGATTGTAGTCTTGGTCTGGGGGGTTGTAGTCCTTGTCTGGGGGGTTGTAGTCTGGGTTCTGGGGGATTGTAGTCTAGGGTCTGGGGGATTGTAGTCTAGGGTCTGGGGGGTTGTAGTCCTTGTCTGGGGGGTTGTAGTCCTGGTCTGGGGGGTTGTAGTCTGGGTTCTGGGGGATTGTAGTCTAGGGTCTGGGGGGTTGTAGTCATGGTCTGGGGGTTTGTAGTCCTGGTCTGGGGGGTTGTAGTCTTGGTCTGGGGGGTTGTAGTCTATGGTCTGGGGGGGTTGTATTCTGGGACTGGGGGGGGGGGTAGTTTGGGGTCTGGGGGAGTTGTATTCTGGGGTCTGGGTGGGTATTATTCTGGGGTCTGGGTGGGTATTATTCTGGGGTCTGGGTGGGTATTATTCTGGGGTCTGGGTAGGTAATATTCTGGGGTCTGGGTGGGTATTATTCTGGGGTCTGGGTGGGTATTATTCTGGGGTCTGGGTAGGTAATATTCTGGGGTCTGGGTGGGTAATATTCTAGGGTCTGGGTGGGTAATATTCTAGGGTCTGGGTGGGTAATATTCTAGGGTCTGGGTGGGTAATATTCTGGGGTCTGGGGGGGTTGTATTCTGGGGTCTGAGGGGTTGTATTCTGGGGTCTGGGGGGTTGTATTCTGGGGTCTGGGGGGTTGTATTCTGGGGTCTGGGGGGGTTGTATTCTGGGGTCTGGGGGGGTTATAGTCTGGGGGGGTTGTAGTCTGGGTTCTGGGGGATTGTAGTCTAGGGTCTGGGGGGTTGTAGTCCTGGTCTGGGGGGGGTTGTAGTCTGGGTTCTGGGGGATTGTAGTCTAGGGTCTGGGGGGTTGTAGTCCTGGTCTGGGAGGGTTGTAGTCTGGGTTCTGTGGGATTGTAGTCTTGGTCTGGGGGGTTGTAGTCCTTGTCTGGGGGGTTGTAGTCTGGGTTCTGGGGGATTGTAGTCTAGGGTCTGGGGGATTGTAGTCTAGGGTCTGGGGGGTTGTAGTCCTTGTCTGGGGGGTTGTAGTCCTGGTCTGGGGGGTTGTAGTCTGGGTTCTGGGGGATTGTAGTCTAGGGTCTGGGGGTTTGTAGTCATGGTCTGGGGGTTTGTAGTCCTGGTCTGGGGGGTTGTAGTCTTGGTCTGGGGGGTTGTAGTCTATGGTCTGGGGGGGTTGTAGTCTAGGGTCTGGGGGGGGTTGTAGTCTAGGGTCTGGGGGGGTTGTAGTCTGGGGTCTGGGGGGGTTGTAGTCTAGGGTCTGGGGGGTTGTAGTCTAGGGTCTGGGGTTTTGTAGTCTGGGGTCTGGGGGGGTTGTAGTCTGGGGTCTGGGGGGTTGTAGTCTAGGGTTTGGGGGGGTTGTAGTCTGGGGTCTGGGGGGTTGTAGTCTGGTGTCTGGGGGGTTGTAGTCTGGGGTCTGGGGGGTTGTAGTCTGGGGTCTGGGGGGTTGTAGTCTGGGTCTGGGGGGGTTGTAGTCTGGGGTCTGGGGGGTTGTAGTCTGGGTCTGGGGGGGTTGTAGTCTGGGGGGTTGTAGTCTGGGTTTGTGGGGGTTGTAGTCTTGGTCTGGGGGGGTTGTATTCTCAGTCTTGGGGGGTTGTAGTCCGTGGTCTGGAAGGGTTGTTGTCTGCGGTCTGGGGGGTTGTAGTCTGGGTTCTGGGGGGTTGTTGTCTTGGGTCTGGTGGGTTGTAGTCTTGTGTCTGGGGGGTTGTTGTCTGGGGGGTTGTAATCTGGGGTCTGGGGTGTTATAGTGTTGGGTCTGGGGGGTTTGTAGTCTGGGTTTTGGGGGGTTTGTAGTCTGGGTTTTGGGGGGTTTGTAGTCTGGGTTTTGGGGGGTTTGTAGTCTAGGGTCTGAGAGGGTTGTAGTCTAGGGTCTTGGGGGGGATGTAGTCTAGGGTCTGAGGGGTTGTAGTCTAGGGTCTTGGGGGGGATGTAGTCTAGGGTCTGGGGGGTTGTAGTCTAGGGTCTGGGGGGTTGTAGTCTAGGGTCTGGGGGGTTGTAGTCTAGGGTCTTGGGGGGTTGTAGTTTAGGGTCTGGGGGGTTGTAGTCTAGGGTCTGGGGGGTTGTAGTCTAGGGTCTGGGGAGTTGTAGTCTAGGGTCTGGGGGTTTCTAGTCAATCCACACACAATACCCCATTGTGACAAATATAAGTTAGATTAAAAATTAAACAATTATAGAAATGCATGTATCCAGATCCTTTTGAGACTCGAAATTGAGCTCAGGTGCATCCTGTTTCCTTTGATCATCCTTGAGATGTTTCTACAACTCGATTGGAGTCCACTTGTGGTAAATTCACTTGATTGGACATGATTTTAGAAAGGCACAAACCTGTCTATTTAAGGACACACTGTTGACATTGCATGTCAGAGCAAAAGCCAAGCCATGAGGTCGAAAGAATTGTCCGTAGAGCTCCAAGACAGTATTGTGTCGAGTCACAGACTTGGGGAAAGGTACCAAAACATTTCTGCAGTATTGGAGGTCCACAAGAATGGTTTGGAACCACCATGACTCTTCCTAGAGTGTGCTGCCTGGACAAATTGAGCAATCGGGGGAGAACGGCCTTGATCAGGGAGGTGACCAAGAACCTGATGGTCACTCTGACAGAGCTCCAGAGTACCTCTGTGGAGATGGGAGAACCTTCCAGAAGCCATAACCATCTCTGCAGCACTCCACCAATCAGGCCTTTATGGTAAAGTAGCCAGACTGAAGCCACTCCTCAGTAAAAGGCACATGACAGCACGCTTGGAGTTTGCCAAAAGGCACCTAAAGACTCTCAGACCAAAAGAAACAAGATTCTCTGGTCTGATGAAACCAAGATTGAACTCTTTGGCCTGAATACCAAGCGTCACGTCTGGAGGAAACCAGACACCATCCCTACGGTTAAGCATGGTGGTGGCAACATCATGCTGTGGGTATGTTTTTCAGTGGCAGGGACTGGGAGACTAGTCAGGATCGAGGGAAAAATTAACGGAGGAAAGTATAGAGATCCTTGATGAAAACCTGCTCCAGTGCGCTCAGGACCCTCAGACTGGAGGTGAAGGTTCACCTTCCAACAGGACAACAACCCTAAGCACACAGCCAAGACAATGCAGGAGTGACTCTGAAAATACTTGAGTGGTCCAACCAGAGCCCGGACTTGAACCCGATTGAACATCTCTGGAGAGACCTGAAAATAGCTGTGCAGCGACGCTACCCATCCAACCTAACAGAGCTTGAGAGGATCTGTGGAGAAGAATAGGAGAAACACCACAAACATAGGTGAGCAAGCTTGCAGCATCATACCCAATAGGACTCGAGGCCGTAATCTTTGCCAAAGGTGCTTCAACAAAGTAAAGTCTGAATACTTATGTAAATGTCATATTTCAGTTTCGGTTATACATTTGAAAACATTTTTAAAAAAACGTTTTTGCTTTGTCATTATGGGGTATTGTGTGTAGATTGATGAGGGAAAAAATCTATTTAATCCATTTTAGAGTAAGGCTGTAACAGTAACAAAATGTGGAAAAAGTCAAGGACTGAACAGGCTGAATACTATTATACATATATAAATATAAAAAGCCTTGTTTAGTATACGGGGCGGCAGGTAGCCTAGTGGTTAGAGCATCGGACTTGTAACTGAAATGTTGCAAGAACAAATCCCCGAGCTGATAAAGTAAACATCTGTCTTTCCGCCCCTGAACAAGGCGGTTAACCCACCGTTCCTTGGCCATCTTTGAAAATAAGAATTTGTTCTTAACTGACTTGCCTAGTTAAATAAAGGTAAAAAAATATCTGGGGGGGATTATGTCAGAATATAAGACATAATCTCTTAAATCATTCTTCAGGCTTCATTGGACTGGCTCTTTATCAGTCTGTCTGTCATACATTTGAAGTCAGAAGTTTACATACACTTAAGTTGGTGTCATTAAAACTCATTTTTCAACCACTCAACAAATTTCTTGTCAACAAACTATAGTTTTGGCAAGTCGGTTAGGACATCTACTTTATGCATGACACAAGTCATTTTCCCAACAATTGTTTACAGACAGATTATTTCACTTATAATTCACTGTATCACAATTCCAGTGGGTCAGAGGTGTACATACACTAAGTTGACTGTGCCTTTAAACAGCTTGGAAAATTCCAGAAAATGATGTCATGGCTTTAGAAGCTTCTGATGACATTTTGAGTCGATTGGAGGTGTACCTGTGGATGTATTTCAAGCCCTACCTTCCAACTCAGTGCCTCTTTGCTTGACATCATGAGAAAATCCAAAGAAATCAACCAAGACCTCAGAAAAAAAATTGTAGACCTCCACAAGTCTGGTTCATCCTTGGGAGCAATTTCCAAACGCCTGAAGGTACCACGTTCATTTGTACAAAGAATAGTACAGAAGTGTAAACACCATGGGACCACGCAGCCGTCATAACGCTCAGGAAGGACACGCGTTCTGTCTCCTAGAGATGAACGTACTTTGGTGTGAATAAATCCCAGAACAACAGCAAAGGACCTTGTGAAGATGCTGGAGGAAACAGGTACAAAAGTATCTATATCCACAGTAAAAAGAGTCCTATATTGACATAACCCGAAAGGCCGCTCAGCAAGGAAGAAGCCACTGCTCCAAAACCGCCATAAAAAAAACAGACTACGGATTGCAACTGCACATGAGGACAAAGATCGTACTTTTTGGAGAAACGTCCACTGGTCTGATGAAACAAAAATAGAACTGTTTGGCCATAATGACCATTGTTATGTTCGGGGGGAAAAGGGGGAGGCTTGCAAGCCGAAGAACACCATCTCAACTGTGAAGCACGGGGGTGGCAGCATCATGTTGTGGGGGTGCTTTGCTGCAGGAGGGACTGGTGCACTTCACAAAATAGATGGCATCATGAGGATAGAAAATTATGTGGACATATTGAAGCAACATCTCAAGACATCAGTCAGGAAGTTAAAGCTTGGTCGCAAATGGGTCTTCCAAATGGACAATGACCCCAAGCATACTTCCAAAGTTGTGCCAAAATGGCTTAAGGACAACAAAGTCAAGGTATTGGAGTGGCCGTCACAAAACCCTGACCTCAATACCATAGAAAATTTGTGGGCAGAACTGAAAAAAGAACTTAAAGTGTGTGTGCGAGCAAGAAGGTCTACAAACCTGACTCGGGTACACCAGCTCTGTCAGGAGGAATGAGCCAAAATTCACCCAACTTATTGTGGGAAGCTTGTGGAAGACTACCCAAAATGTTTGACCCAAGTTAAACTATTTAAAGGCAATGCTACCAAATACTAATTGAGTGTACGTAAACTTCTGACCCACTGGGAATGTGATGAAATAAATAAAAGCTGAAATAAATAATTGTCTCTACTATTATTCTGACATTTCACATTCTTAAAATAAAGTGGTGATCCTAACTGACCTAAGACAATTTTTACAATGATTAAATGTCAGGAATTGTGGAAAAACTGAGTTTCAATGTATTTGGCTAAGGTGTATGTAAACTTCCGACTTCAACTGTATATAGTTACCATGTGTTCACAGCCTGTCACTCTGTTATTGTATAGTTGCCCTGTGTTCCCAGGCTCTGTTGACACTCTGTTTTGGTGTTTGTTATAAGGCCAACTATGGCAATAATTATTGGGAACAAACGCTCCACCCCCGAACATAATTTCTCCACCGATCTTGATTATTGTATGACTCATTAACTGCTTTTTAAGCAATTACTGTCATAGTCAATGATAAGCTAACGAGCAACACATGAGGCATACGTAAAAGTAGGTCTCGATGAAGGTGAACTAACGCTGCAGGACTGAGACAGAGCTGTTAATAGACGGGGGGTGAACTAACGCTGCAGGACTGAGACAGAGCTGTTAATAGACGGGGGTGAACTAACGCTGCAGGACTGAGACAGAGCTGTTAATAGACGGGGTGAACTAACGCTGCAGGGACTGAGACAGAGCTGTTAATAGACGGGGGGTGAACTAACGCTGCAGGACTGAGACAGAGCTGTTAATAGACGGGGGGTGAACTAACGCTGCAGGACTGAGACAGAGCTGTTAATAGACGGGGGGTGAACTAACGCTGCAGGACTGAGACAGAGCTGTTAATAGATGGGGTGAACTAACGATGCAGGGACTGAGACAGAGCTGTTAATAGACGGGGGTGAACTAACGATGCAGGGACTGAGACAGAGCTGTTAATAGATGGGGGGTGAACTAACGCTGCAGGGACTGAGACAGAGCTGTTAATAGATGGGTGGTGAACTAACGCTGCAGGGACTGAGACAGAGCTGTTAATAGACGGGGGGTGAACTAACGTTGCAGGACTGAAACAGAGCTGTTAATAGACGGGGGTGAACTAACGCTGCAGTCTCCTATTATTACAAATATTATCATTATTATTGATGATTATCATAATTGCTATGGATTTTAATTATTCTTATTAGTATTATAATTACGATTTGTGTAATTACACCATCTCGCGTTTGTCACGTTTGTCACAAGAACATTAACACTCTATGGAGGTTAAATCCTCTGAGATGCCAGAAAGCGCTTTAAAATGATCTGTCCTGGTCCCTGACAATAGATCCCTAAGAGCCAGAGGATCCGGTTAAAGAAATTATATAATTGTTAGTTATTATACACATTACTATTATTAAACCATAATTCATGTTGTTCCACTTTGTCCCATGATAACTTTATTAACACTCGTTGGTTGGGATAACCTGAGGAATTGTGCATCTCTAATGACATGTAAAAAAAGTGCTTAAAAAAGGATCCCTACTAATCCCTGAGGACATAGATCCCTACTAATCCCTGAGGCCATAGATCCCTACTAATCCCTGAGGACATAGATCCCTTCTAATCCCTGAGGACATAGATCCCTACTAATCCCTGAGGCCATAGATCCCTACTAATCCCTGAGGACATAGATCCCTACTAATCCCTGAGGACATAGATCCCTACTAATCCCTGAGGACATAGATCCCTACTAATCCCTGAGGAAATAGATCCCTACTAATCTCTGAGGACATAGATCCCTACTAATCCCTGAGGCCATAGATCCCAACTAATCCCTGAGGCCATAGATCCCTACTAATCCCTGAGGACATAGATCCCTACTCATCCCTGAGGACATAGATCCCTACTAATCCCTGAGGCCATAGATCCCTTCTAATCCCCGAGGACATAGATCCCTACTAATCCCTGAGGCCATAGATCCCTACTAATCCCTGAGGCCATAGATCCCTTCTAATCCCTGAGGACATAGATCCCTACTCATCCCTGAGGACATAGATCCCTACTAATCCCTGAGGCCATAGATCCCTTCTAATCCCTGAGGACATAGATCCCTACTAATCCCTGAGGCCATAGATCCCTACTAATCCCTAAGGCCATAGATCCCTTCTAATCCCTGAGGACATAGATCCCTACTAATCCCTGAGGACATAGATCCCTACTAATCCCTGAGGCCATAGATCCCTACTAATCCCTGAGGCCATAGATCCCTTCTAATCCCTGAGGACATAGATCCCTACTCATCCCTGAGGCCATAGATCCCTACTAATCCCTGAGGCCATAGATCCCTTCTAATCCCTGAGGCCATAGAACCCTACTAATCCCTAAAGCCATAGATCCCTTCTAATCCCTGAGGCCATAGATCCCTACTAATCCCTGAGGCCATAGATCCCTACTAATCCCTGAGGCCAGAGAACCCTACTCATCCCTGAGGCCATAGATCCCTACTAATCCCTGAGGCCATAGATCCCTACTAATCCCTGAGGAAATAGAACCCTACTAATCCCTGAGGCCATAGATCCCTTCTAATCCCTGAGGCCATAGAACCCTACTAATCCCTAAGGCCATAGACCCCTTCTAATCCTTGAGGCCATAGATCCCTACTAATCCCTGAGGCCATAGATCCCTACTAATCCCTGAAGCCATAGAACCCTACTCATCCCTGAGGCCATAGATCCCTACTAATCCCTGAGGCCATAGATCGCTACTAATCCCTGAGGAAATAGAACCCTACTAATCCCTGAGGCCATAGATCCCTACTAATCCCTGAGGCCATAGATCCCTACTAATCCCTGAGGCCATAGAACCCTACTCATCCCTGAGGCCATAGATCCCTCCTAATCCCTGAGGCCATAGATCCCTTCTAATCCCGGAGGCCATAGATCCCTACTAATCCCTGAGGCCATAGATCCCTACTAATCCCTGAGGCCATAGAACCCTACTAATCCCTGAGGCCATAGATCCCTTCTAATCCCTGAGGCCATAGATCCCTACTAATCCCTGAGGCCATAGATCGCTACTAATCCCTGAGGAAATAGAACCCTACTAATCCCTGAGGCCATAGATCCCTTCTAATCCCTGAGGCCATAGAACCCTACTAATCCCTAAGGCCATAGACCCCTTCTAATCCTTGAGGCCATAGATCCCTACTAATCCCTGAGGCCATAGATCCCTACTAATCCCTGAAGCCATAGAACCCTACTCATCCCTGAGGCCATAGATCCCTACTAATCCCTGAGGCCATAGATCGCTACTAATCCCTGAGGAAATAGAACCCTACTAATCCCTGAGGCCATAGATCCCTACTAATCCCTGAGGCCATAGATCCCTACTAATCCCTGAGGCCATAGAACCCTACTCATCCCTGAGGCCATAGATCCCTCCTAATCCCTGAGGCCATAGATCCCTTCTAATCCCGGAGGCCATAGATCCCTACTAATCCCTGAGGCCATAGATCCCTACTAATCCCTGAGGCCATAGAACCCTACTAATCCCTGAGGCCATAGATCCCTTCTAATCCCTGAGGCCATAGATCCCTACTAATCCCTGAGGCCATAGATCCCTTCTAATCCCTGAGGCCATAGATCCCTACTAATCCCTGAGGCCATAGATCCCTACTAATCCCTGAGGCCATAGATCCCTACTAATCCCTGAGGCCATAGATCCCTACTAATCCCTGAGGCCATAGATCCCTACTAATCCCTGAGGCCATAGATCCCTACTAATCCCTGAGGCCATAGATACCTTCTAATCTCTGAGGCCATACTAATCAGTGGATTCCTATTTAAGCAGAAATAACCCTTATAAATCATATTGATTTATAACCCCCGATAAGGCCTTAGTGGGTTATGAATTGCAGATTGATTTATGACCCTCGATCCGGCCGTAGTGGGAAGGCCAATTCATGTTGAATTGTTCTCTGCAACATGCTGCAGATGTAATACCTCAGGAAGCCTTTCTGTGCTAATCAGCCCAGGGACAGTCAAGGCTCCTGGCCAATGTGTTCCATGCCTACGTTCCATAAGGTACCCCGTTCCCTATGTAGTGCATAGGAGCCATATGGACTCTGGTCAAAAGGAGTGTACTAAATAGGGCATAGTGTGCCTTTTGGGATGCCGCCCGTCCACTTGAAAGTGTGTCTTTGCTCCTTAAGTGAATCCGGGGAGAGAGCTGGGTTTATGGAGCTCCTAAGAAGCCACGGCGGCGGCATAATTAACTATTTCTTTTAATGGCAAATTATCCTCCTGTTTCTATTTCCTTCCTGCCTCCCTGCGTGCAGAGAGAGAAAGAGAGAGAGAGAGAGAGAGAGGGTAGCGGTGGAGAGGGTGGGGGGAGAGAGTGAGACACAGTGAGAGAGAAAGAGAGGGGGGAGGGGGAGAGAGAGAGAGCGAGAGAGAGAGGGTGGGGGAGAGAGAGAGCGGGAGAGAGAGAGAGAGAGAGAGGGGGAGAGAGAGAGAGACAGAGAGGGTGGGGGAGAGAGAGAGAGAGAGAGAGAGAGAGAGAGAGAGAGAGAGAGAGAGAGAGAGAGAGAGGGAGAGAGAGAGAGAGAGAGGGAGAGAGAGAGAGAGAGAGAGGGAGAGAGAGAGAGAGATGGGGGAGAGAGAGAGAGAGCGAGGGTGAGAGAGAGAGAGAGGTTGAGGGGGAGAGAGAGAGACCTTTGTAAATTGATGTATCTCTCCTCTGAGGTTTGTTCCAGAGGCATTATGGCATTTTAAAATATTAATATGAGAGTGCATTTAGCTGAGAGTAGCTCGTTCGCTCGGCAGGCAGGCGGGCAGGCAAGGCGGGCGGGTGGGTATTCTCCTGTGGGTTCCATTTAGGTCACCAGAGACATCAGCCTGAGCCTCTCAGCCTCTCAGTCGGCTGATGATTTAGCCTAAATGTAACATTAAGAGATGCCCGGCTTTTCTAACGGCTCCCGGGACCAAAGCTTTTTTTCTTTTTTAAATTCCCCGTCTTTTTTTTTACGATTTTGTTTTTGAATACAATGTTGAGGGCGTTATGTGGGGCAGCACGGCAGTGAGGGCGTTATTATGTATTATGGGGGGCAGCAGGACAGTGAGGGTATTATGTGAGGCAGAAGGGCAGTGAGGGTGTTATGTGGGGCAGTGAGGGTGATATGTGGGGCAGCACGGCAGTGAGGGCGTTATGTGGGGCAGCACGGCAGTGAGGGCGTTATGTGAGGCAGCAGGGCAGTGAGGGCGTTATGTGAGGCAGCAGGGCAGTGAGGGCGTTATGTGGGGCAGCACGGCAGTGAGGGTGTTATGTGGGGCAGCAGGGCAGTGAGGGCGTTATGTGAGGCAGCAGGGCAGTGAGGGCGTTATGTGAGGCAGCAGGGCAGTGAGGGCGTTATGTGGGGCAGCACGGCAGTGAGGGCGTTATGTGGGGCAGTGAGGGCGTTATGTGAGGCAGCAGGGCAGTGAGGGCGTTATGCGGGAAATTGAGGGCGTTATGTGGGGCAGTGAGGGCGTTATGTGGGGCAGTGAGGGCGTTATGTGAGGCAGCAGGGCAGTGAGGGCGTTATGTGGGGCAGCAGGGCAGTGAGGGCGTTATGTGAGGCAGCAGGGCAGTGAGGGCGTTATGTGAGGCAGCAGGGCAGTGAGGGTGTTATGTGGGGCAGCAGGGCAGTGAGGGCGTTATGTGAGGCAGCACGGCAGTGAGGGCGTTATGTGAGGCAGTGAGGGCAGTGAGGGCGTTATGTGAGGTAGCAGGGCAGTGAGGGCGTTATGTGAGGCAGCAGGGCAGTGAGGGTGTTATGTGAGGCAGTGAGGGCAGTGAGGGCGTTATGTGGGGCAGCAGCGCAGTGAGGGCGTTATGTGAGGCAGTGAGGGAAGTGAGGGTGTTATGTGAGGCAGCAGGGCAGTGAGGGTGTTATGTGAGGCAGCAGGGCAGTGAGGGTGTTATGTGGGGCAGTGAGGGCGTTATGTGGGGCAGTGAGGGCGTTATGTGAGGCAGCAGGGCAGTGAGGGCGTTATGTGAGGCAGTGAGGGCGTTATGTGAGGCAGTGAGGGCGTTATGTGAGGCAGTGAGGGCGTTATGTGGGGCAGCAGGGCAGTGAGGGCATTATGTGAGGCATCACGGCAGTGAGGGCGTTATATGAGGCAGCAGGGCAGTGAGGGCGTTATGTGGGGCAGCAGGGCAGTGAGGGTGTTATGTGGGGCAGCAGGGCAGTGAGGGTATTATGGGGGGCAGTGAGGGTGATATGTGGGGCAGCACGGCAGTGAGGGCGTTATGTGGGGCAGCACGGCAGTGAGGGCGTTATGTGGGGCAGCACGGCAGTGAGGGCGTTATGTGGGGCAGCACGGCAGTGAGGGCGTTATGTGAGGCAGCAGGGCAGTGAGGGCGTTATGTGAGGCAGCAGGGCAGTGAGGGCGTTATGTGGTGCAGCACGGCAGTGAGGGCGTTATGTGGGGCAGCACGGCAGTGAGGGCGTTATGTGGGGCAGCACGGCAGTGAGGGCGTTATGTGGGGCAGCACGGCAGTGAGGGCGTTATGTGGGGCAGCACGGCAGTGAGGGCGTTATGTGGGGCAGCACGGCAGTGAGGGCGTTATGTGAGGCAGCAGGGCAGTGAGGGCGTTATGTGAGGCAGCAGGGCAGTGAGGGCGTTATGTGGTGCAGCACGGCAGTGAGGGCGTTATGCGGGAAATTGAGGGCGTTATGTGGGGCAGTGAGGGCGTTATGTGGGGCAGTGAGGGCGTTATGTGAGGCAGCAGGGCAGTGAGGGTGTTATGTGGGGCAGCAGGGCAGTGAGGGCGTTATGTGAGGCAGAACGGCAGTGAGGGCGTTATGTGAGGCAGTGAGGGCAGTGAGGGCGTTATGTGAGGTAGCAGGGCAGTGAGGGCGTTATGTGAGGCAGCAGGGCAGTGAGGGTGTTATGTGAGGCAGTGAGGGCAGTGAGGGCGTTATGTGGGGCAGCAGGGCAGTGAGGGCGTTATGTGAGGCAGTGAGGGAAGTGAGGGTGTTATGTGAGGCAGCAGGGCAGTGAGGGTGTTATGTGAGGCAGCAGGGCAGTGACGGAGTTATGTGGGGCAGTGAGGGCGTTATGTGGGGCAGTGAGGGCGTTATGTGAGGCAGCAGGGCAGTGAGGGCGTTATGTGAGGCAGTGAGGGCGTTATGTGAGGCAGTGAGGGCGTTATGTGAGGCAGTGAGGGCGTTATGTGGGGCAGCAGGGCAGTGAGGGCATTATGTGAGGCATCACGGCAGTAAGGGCGTTATATGAGGCAGCAGGGCAGTGAGGGTGTTATGTGGGGCAGCAGGGCAGTGAGGGTATTATGGGGTGCAGCAGGACAGTGAAGGTGTTATGTGGGGCAGCAGGACAGTGAGGGTTTTATGTGGGGCAGCAGGGCAGTGAGGGTATTATGGGGGGCAGCAGGACAGTGAGGGTGTTATGTGGGGCAGCACGGCAGTGAAGGCGTTATGTGGGGCAGTGAGGGTGTTATATGGGGCAGCACGGCAGTGAGGGTGTTATGTGAGGCAGCAGGGCAGTGAGGGTGTTATGTGGGGCAGTGAGGGCGTTATGTGAGGCAGCAGGGCAGTGAGGGCGTTATGTGAGGCAGCAGGGCAGTGAGGGCGTTATGTGAGGCAGCAGGGCAGTGAGGGCGTTATGTGAGGCAGCAGGGCAGTGAGGGTGTTATGTGGGGCAGTGAGGGTGTTATGTGGGGCAGTGAGGGCGTTATGTGGGGCAGCGGGGCAGTGAGGGTGTTATGTGGGGCAGCGGGGCAGTGATGGCGTTATGTGGGGCAGCAGAGCAGTGAGGGTGTTATGTGGGGCAGCAGGGCAGTGAGGGTATTATGGGGGGCAGTGAGGGTGATATGTGGGGCAGCACGGCAGTGAGGGCGTTATGTGGGGCAGCACGGCAGTGAGGGCGTTATGTGGGGCAGCACGGCAGTGAGGGTGTTATGTGAGGCAGCAGGGCAGTGAGGGCGTTATGTGAGGCAGCAGGGCAGTGAGGGCGTTATGTGAGGCAGCAGGGCAGTGAGGGCGTTATGTGAGGCAGCAGGGCAGTGAGGGCGTTATGTGGGGCAGCACGGCAGTGAGGGCGTTATGTGGGGCAGTGAGGGCGTTATGTGAGGCAGCAGGGCAGTGAGGGCGTTATGCGGGAAATTGAGGGCGTTATGTTGGGCAGTGAGGGCGTTATGTGGGGCAGTGAGGGCGTTATGTGAGGCAGCAGGGCAGTGAGGGCGTTATGTGGGGCAGCAGGGCAGTGAGGGCGTTATGTGAGGCAGCAGGGCAGTGAGGGCGTTATATGAGGCAGCAGGGCAGTGAGGGTGTTATGTGGGGCAGCAGGGCAGTGAGGGCGTTATGTGAGGCAGCACAGCAGTGAGGGCGTTATGTGGGGCAGCAGGGCAGTGAGGGCGTTATGTGAGGCAGTGAGGGAAGTGAGGGTGTTATGTGAGGCAGCAGGGCAGTGAGGGTGTTATGTGAGGCAGCAGGGCAGTGACGGTGTTATGTGGGGCAGTGAGGGCGTTATGTGGGGCAGTGAGGGCGTTATGTGAGGCAGCAGGGCAGTGAGGGCGTTATGTGAGGCAGTGAGGGCGTTATGTGAGGCAGTGAGGGCGTTATGTGAGGCAGTGAGGGTGTTATGTGGGGCAGCAGGGCAGTGAGGGCATTATGT
>NC_074692.1:50892729-50913443 GCF_029448725.1 Salvelinus fontinalis
TTTAAATGGACACGTTAGCATATGATCTGAAACACAGAGAGTTAACCCACACACACACACACACACACACACACACACACACGCACACGCACGCACACACACACACACACACACACACACACACACACACACACACACACACACACACACACACACACACACACACACACACACACACACACACACACACACACACACACACACACACACACAACGCAGATAGTAGAGCAGGACTCTTCCATTCACCCAGCTCTATCAACAGGCCAGACTTTTTTTGTTTGTTGGTGTGTGTTTACATCAGGGAATCACTTGCAACCAGCAGACAAAAAAAAAGCATTAATACATGAACCCCTGGTCGTCGTCTTTAACCAATGATAGGGGAGAGGAGCGCCAACGGCGTGCGGAACGGCTAACCCAAGGCAAACACAACAAGGCAGGGAGGCTTTTAAATGAGCCGGGGAGAGTAAAAAGGTACGTGTGCCCAGTAGCACCCGGCGATGGAGCCTCAACGTCACACACAATGATTTCCTTTTTATTATAAATCCATTAGCAACATCACCACACGTAACATAATAATACACCCCCCCCCCCCCCCCCCCAAAAAATACACCTTTATTTTGGGTTATAATTGGATGAAAACACAACTTCAGAGCTCTTGGGAGGATTGAAGTAGCAATTCTGGGGGGGGGTTTGGGGGGGGGGGGGGTTCTCTGTTTTCTCTGTTTCATAAGATTGCTTTGGTTGGTGCAGGGGTGGACAGTAGGAGACCTATTCACAAAGCTTGCTATTGTCCATTTTAGAATGATGGTTCTTTAATGAACACATAGAATTCATATTTTTCTGCACTTTTTCAATGTGTGTGTGTGTGTGTGTGTGTGTGTGTGTGTGTGTGTGTGTGTGTGTGAGCATGTTCAGACCTGAAGCCTGGTGTTTGTGGAGGCATGGTGCTAATTAGTCAGAGATGAGATGTGTTAGTAGGTTGATGGCCTAGCTAGAGTAGAGTGAGGGTGGAATACAGTAGAGTGAGGGAGGAATACAGTAGAGTGAGGGTGGAATACAGTAGAGTGAGGGTGGAATACAGTAGAGTGAGGGTGGAATACAGTAGAGTGAGGGTGGAATACAGTAGTGTGAGGATGGAATACAGTAGAGTGAGGGTGGAATACAGTAGTGTGAGGATGGAATACAGTAGAGTGAGGGTGGAATACAGTAGAGTGAGGATGGAATACAGTAGAGTGAGGGTGGAATACAGTAGAGTGAGGGTGGAATACAGTAGAGTGAGGGTGGAATACAGTAGAGTGAGGGTGGAATACTGTAGAGTGAGGGTGGAATACAGTAGAGTGAGGGTGGAATACAGTAGAGTGAGGATGGAATACAGTAGAGTGAGGATGGAATACAGTAGAGTGAGGATGGAATACAGTAGTGTGAGGATGGAATACAGTAGAGTGAGGATGGAATACAGTAGAGTGAGGATGGAATACAGTAGTGTGAGGATGGAATACAGTAGAGTGAGGATGGAATACAGTAGAGTGAGGATGGAATACAGTAGAGTGAGGGTGGAATACAGTAGAGTGAGGGTGGAATACAGTAGAGTGAGGATGGAAAACAGTAGAGTGAGGATGGAATACAGTAGAGTGAGGGTGGAATACAGTAGAGTGAGGGTGGAATACAGTAGGGTGTGGTGCAAGGTCAACATTTTCTCCCTCAGTGTGATCAAGACAAAGGAGCTAACATAGCTGGGCTCTGTCAATTTAGATGGCGACATGGGTACAAATGCTAACATAGCTAGGTTCTGTCAACTTAGATGGCGACATGGGTACAAATGCTAACATAGCTAGGCTCTGTCAATTTAGATGGGGACATGGGTACAAATGCTAACGTAGCTAGGCTCAGTCAATTTAGATTGGAACATGGGTACAAATGCTGACATAGCTAGGCTCTGTCACATTAGATGGGGACATGGGTACAAATGCTAACATAGCTAGGCTCTGTCAATTTAGATGGGGACATGGGTACAAATGCTAACATAGCTGGGCTCTGTCAACTTAGATGGGCAAAAAGGGTACAATGTAAGCTAACATGGCTACATACGCTAACAGATGTAACTAGGCCCTATCAAATGTTAACATAGCCATACCCTATCCGATTATCAATGTAGGCTTATTGAAGTTATACAATTCACAGACTCATCTCCAAAATACACTCGCTGAACGTTTTTTTTTTTTAAAGCGTATTCCTTCAAAGAGATGGCTTTACGTTTTAGTAGTCTGTCCGTTACATGTTGCTAACGGTACTGAACAATCAGGTGGGGAATATGAATCTGTCAGGGTGTTTTCACACACTCTGACGAAGAACACCTGCTCTTTCCGTGACATAGACTGACCAGGTGAATCCAGGTGAAGGCTACGATCCCTTATTGATGTCCCTTGTTAAATCAACTACAGTCAGTGTAGACGAAGGGGAGGAGACAGGCTAAAGAAAGATTTTTACGCCTTGAGACAATTGAATGCCAGTTCGCTTCACCTATTTTGTGGTCCGAGTCATATTTGCATTCACATTGCTCTGTTGAGAAAGGAACCTAGATCTTTTTCTAACATTCACTCAAAGCACTCTGGGTTTTTACAAAATGCAGGACAAGCCATTCCATCAGAACGTGTTATTGGACAGCTAGATATACCTACTTACATTTTGGAGACTAATAGATTGCATTTAGTTAAAAGATGAGACATAATAATTGTCGTGTCTTTGACTATGCCAGATTAATTGCTATGACATGCTATTCTATAAAATAATTTCTCCGTAATTAATATTACCTGATTGAACTAATCATGTAAATATTAATTAACTAGAGAGGGACACCACAAAATAATATTTATAGAGCTGTTATCTTCCGAATAAACTCTTAAAGATTTAGTAAGATTTTACATCCAAAACAGTCACATTAATCGTCATTTTATTCAGTCTCATCTGAAAGTTGTAAATCCTTGATTATCTGCAAGAATCCTGGCTAACAAGTTGAATCAGCAATACAAAATTGGGTTTAATTATTTATTTACTAAATACCTAACTAATCACACAGAATCACACATATACAATTAAATCATAACTTGATCACAAATTACGTCATACAGAAAAACGTCCCTGGCGGGCGGAATAGATATGACAGCTTGTTACACAAAGGGAAGGGGCTGAGTCTTAGTGAAAGAGCGGGAGACTGGAACATAGGCGAGCTGTGCTATCGTAAATACAGTATCTTATGCATTCTAAATTACCGCCCATTTGAAGAGGAAAATGCAATAAATATTTACTCTGAGCTGCGCTTCAGTAGGTTGGTGGTAGATGGACCGTGTTGCCAACCCGAGTCCTCTGTCCTTTGAAGAATGTCTCTGGTGCCTTACTGGATACGTTGGAGGAACGTTGTGTGGGTTGGGTGCAGGAACGTCCTTCCTAACCTGCGTTTAGCTGTTGCTAACTCAACGGCTAGGTGATATCACTTCTGTAGTGAATACGAGTTCAAAGTTCATACCATTCACAATCAAAGTCCATGCTGCTGTTGGCTTAGTTCTGTAGTTATTATCTGAACCATTCTGACACCGGATCGTCATCCTAGAGTACCCGGAACAGGAAGTTATATTCTTGTCAATGGCTTTTATAGTGGAGGGAGAGGGGTGTGTCTGAAAAGTTTATAACCCATGCCTCTTCACAGGGGCGGGCCACTGTGAAGACTTATGAAAGCACCGATCTCTCATTTGGAAGCTAAAATTACATTTCACCTCTTCACAAATAATGTAATATTCAAACATTTCAATTAAACAACAATTCCATGTGAATCCGATACCTCTGACGTTTAGACTTTCCACAGTAGAGTTTATGTCATTCTATCATTGATGAGAATGTGTCAGAGGGCAACCGAACTGACATAATATACCTTAAGTACCACCGCATATGTTCAGTTGGTCGGATTACCAGAATATAGTTCATTTCCCCCCAACTTCTGATGTTACCCAGAATCTCTATGTTAACCAAGGGGTTTTCTTATGTCACATCAGTTATAGTAGGGAGAGAGAAAAAGGGGTAAAGAGGTATTTATGACTGTCATAAACCTACCCCCAACCCAACGTCATGACATAATTATAATCAGAAGACAATATTATCATGTAAATATTATTTGTAACAGAATAAATAGCAGAATACTGCAGATTAAATAGTGCTGTACTTAAAAAAGTGTACACAAAACGTAGGCTACTGCCCCCTTTCGGGCTCCCGAGTGGCATAGCGATCTAAGGCACTGCATCTCAGTGCTAGAGGCATCACTACAGACGCCCTGATTCGATTCCAGGCTGTATCACAACATAGTCCCATAGGGCGGCGCACAATTGGCCCAGCGTTGTCTGGGTTTGGCCGGGGCAGGCCGTCATTGTAAATAAGAATTTGTTCTTAGCTGACTAATTAAATAACGGTTCAATAAATGGTTTAGATTTTTTATGTAAGAACTAGCATTGATTTTGTGGTTAGTGCAATTCGGGATCTTTGGTACGTCACCTACCCTAACATTAACGACCCTACCCTAACATTAACGTCCCTACCCTAACCTTAACGTCCCTAACCTAACATTAACGACCCTAACCTAACATTAACGTCCCTACCCTAACCTTAACGTCCCTACCCTACATTAACGTCCCTAACCTAACATTAACGTCCCTACCCTAACATTAACCTCCCTACCCTAACATTAACGTCCCTACCCTAACATTAACGTCCCTACCCTAACATTAACGCCCCTACCCTAACATTAACGTCCCTACCCTAACATTAACGCCCTACCCTAACGTTAACGTCCCTACCCTAACATTAACGTCCCTACCCTAACCTTAACGTCCCTACCCTAACATTAATGTCCCTACCCTAACATTAACGTGCCTACCCTAACATTAACGTCCCTACCCTAACATTAATGACCCTACCCTAACATTAACGTCCCTACCCTAACATTAACGACCCTACCCTAACATTAACGTCCTACCCTAACATTAATGACCCTACCCTAACATTAATGACCCTACCCTAACATTAACGACCCTACCCTAACATTAACGTCCCTACCCTAACATTAACGACCCTACCCTAACATTAACGACCCTACCCTAACGTTAACGTCCCTACCCTAACATTAACGGCCCTACCCTAACATTAACGGCCCTACCCTAACATTAACGACCCTACCCTAACATTAACGGCCCTACCCTAACATTAACGACCCTACCCTAACATTAACGACCCTACCCTAACATTAACGACCCTACCCTAACATTAACGACCCTACCCTAACGTTAACGTCCCTACCCTAACATTAACGTCCCTACCCTAACATTAACGACCCTACCCTAACATTAACGACCCTACCCTAACATTAACGACCCTACCCTAACCCACAGCTTGCATGTCAAAATCAGACAGGGAAGAATTTACGTTTGTGTTCTCTCCCTATCTGCACGCATGACCAATGGCATAACACCTTATTGATATGTAAATTCAACCAACCAATAGGAATACATAAACATTGAATACGTATGCCTTCAGTGTCAAATGGAAACATAACCAACTCTGTTACTAGCTACAGGAAGTTAGCCAGCTATGTTACAGTATGTAACTATTTCCCCATCGAATTCAACAGGGCCTAGCTATTGGAAGTTAGCTAGCAATGTTAGCGCATTTACCCGCGTCCCATGCTATGTTAGCTATCTGTGTTAGAGTATATAACTATTTCCCCATTGAATTCAACAGGGCCTAGCTATTGGAAGTTAGCTGGCATGTACCCACGTCCCCCATGCTATGTTAGCTAGCTATGTTACAGTATCTGTGTGGGCCTAGTTACAGGAAGTTAGCTAGCTGTGTTAGAGTATGTAACTATTTCCACATCTAATTCAACACGGCTTAGTTACAGGATGTTAGCTAGCTATGTTAGACTATGTAACTATTTCGCAATCTAATTCAACAAGGCCTTGGTATTAGAAGTTAGCTGGCAATGTTAGCGCATGTAAATAGGTATATACTATATATTTTGTTTGTGTGTTGGGCTTTATAGATAGCTTATTTGTATGTGTTAGGCTTTAGCTGAGGTTATATTTGTCCAGGCCTCAATTGTTTCTTGACTAGCGCCATTCATTCTCGCTGTCGATAATTCTAATGTTGTAACTTCTAACAGTAACTGTATTCACTGGTGAATTGGGAGAGAGTGAGGTGATTGCCATCTAAGAGCCAACATAATTTGTGCGGCAGTGATGCATGCAAGCAGTAATCATCTCTGATTGATTGAGAGATTCAAGGAGCTATCATCATTAAGTAATATAAAAGCTGGAAAGCATTGATTATTTACATTCAAGCACTTTGAAATACTTTTGGAAATTTGTCCATAAAGTATTTAACTGCAGGGCACTCCCACATCATATGAAGGAAAGTGACAACCTGATTTAGGGGACACAGTGAACCCTTGGGATTTGGTTCCAATTTCATCTTAAAACCTTTCCTTAGTGTTAAATATAGTCTGTGAATAAACTTAACATGTATATTATTAAACCTTTATTTTGACAAGGAAGTCATAAATACATCAAAAATATATACAGTATACAAATATGCTGATGATTCGGATTGCGGTATTCCAAGGTCACATTTTTCCATATTCTGTTCCAGTTAAAGGGTTGTTCAGATTCACTTAGATCTGTGACCACACTTTTTGAATGGTTTGCTCAGAATATGAGCTTTCCAAGAGTTGTTTATATATTATAGAAACAGTCCTTTTGGGAACCCAGATAATGTATTTATAAATCCCATCATTGGATGGTTTGGTAATCAAGTTTCCCAAGGGACTCCATAGGCCAGCATAGCTGACCTAAATTGTAAATATAGAACAAAATAGTCGTATGGATCTTTCAAATCTTGTAATGTTCTCAAACCATTACTGTCCATGATATCAGCAAGGGTATGAATTCCACATTTGGACCATTGCGGGAGGTGCAAAAGGCTGCCCTCCAGATCACAAGGCGTTATTGGGAAATATTAGAATATGAGCATGCCATTTGGATTCCCAGTTACATTGTTTTTAAAATGTGCGCCCAATAGAGATAGTGTGAGTAATAATAGGACCAAAGTGTAGTTTACATTTAAGTCATTTAGCAGACGTGCTTATCCAGAGCGACTTACAAATTGGAAAGTTCATACATATTCATCCTGGTCACCCCGTGGGAATTGAACCCTGGTCCCCCCGTGGGAATTCAACCCACAACCCTGGCGTTGCAAGCGCCATGCTCTACCAACTGAGCCACACGGGACCACATTGTTTACATTGTTTACATTGTTTAAGGGATATATCAGTGGAGACCACCTCTTCCAGGGCAATAGGAGAAACAATATTTCTCTCTATACTCAGCCAGAGGGTGGAAGAATCATGTCTAAACCAATTTAGGATGGGGTGAAATGAGATAGGGTGCAGGCGAGGCAGCAGGCTGTTAGCCAGTCTGACAGTTTTGTGGAGTCTGCCACTAGCACAGTCAGTGTAGTCAGCTCAGCTATCCCCATTGAGACCGTGTTGGTGCCTCAATCTAAGTCGGGTAAAACTAAACATGGCGGTGTTCGCTCTAGCAATCTCACTGGAATAAAGACCTCCTCCATTCCTGTCATTATTGAAAGAGATTGTGATAATCTCACATCACAAATAGGACTACTTAATGTTAGATCCCTCACTTCCAATGTTGTCATAGTCAATTAACTAATCACTGATCATGAACATAATGCGATTGGCCTGACTGAAACATGACTCAAGCCTGATGAATTGACTGTGTTAAATGAGGCCTCTCATCCTGGTTATACTAGTTACCATATCCCCAGCACTCCCTCTAAATGTTGCTTACATAAACGGCAGCAAATTTCTATTTAAGAAAATAGCCTGTGTTTTTGTCTTTTGAGCTTCTGGTCGTGAAATCTATGCAGCCTACTAAATCTTTTTTACAGCTACTGTTTATATGCCTCCTGTACAGCGTTCCTCACTGAGTTCCCTGAATTCCTACATCGGACATCATAGTCATAGCAGATAACATCTACATTTTTGGTGACTTCAACATACACATGGAAAAGTCCACAGACCAACTCCATCAGGCTTTCGGAGATATTATCCATTGTGTGCAACATGTCTCGGGACCTGTGCATTGCCACAATCATACCCTGGGTCTAGTTTTGTCACGTGGAATAAATATTGTGAATTGAAATGTCTTTCTTCATAATCCTGGACTATCGGACCACCATCTTATTACATTCGCAATCGCAACAAAATAATCTGCTCAGACCCCAACCAAGGATGATCAAAAGCTGTGCTATAAATTCTCGGACAACCCAAAGATTCCTAGATGCCCTTCTACACTCCCTCCTTCTACCCAAGGACGTCGCATTACAAACATCCGTTAACCACCTAACCGAGGATCTACGTTTAACCTTGAGTTCCCGAGATGCATTCACACCCCTAAGAACAAAAAACTTTTGTTACGAGATATGAGCTCCCTGGTATACAGAAAAAACCCAAGCCCTGAAGCAAGCTTCCAGAAAATTTAAACGGAAACGGTACTCCACCAAACGGGAAGTCTTCCGACTAGCTTGGAACGACAGTACAGTGCAATATCGAAGAGCCGTCACTGCTGCTCGATCAGCCTGCTTTTCCAACCTGATTGAGGACAATTAAAAACAATCCAAAAATGTATTTTTGATACTGTCTCAAATCTAACTAAAAAGCAGCATTCCTCAAGTGAGGATGGCCTTCACTTCAGCAGTCATGAATTCATGAACTTCTTTGACGAAAAGATCATGATCAACAGAAAGAAAATTACGGACTTGCCTTCAAATATGTGTATTTCTCCAAACCTTAGTTGTCCTGAGTCTGCACAACTCTGCCAGAATCAAGGATCAATGGAGACACTCAAGTTTTTTTATCTTGTATCTCTTGACACATTCACGAAAATAGTCATGTCCTCTAAACCTTCCAGCTGCCTACTGGACCCTATTCCAACTAAACTACTGAAAGAGCTACTTCCTGTGCTTGGCCCTCCTATGTTGAACGTAATAAATAGCTCTCTATCCACCGGATGTGTACCAAACTCACTAAAAGTGGCAGTGATAAAGCCTCTCTTGAAAAAGCCAAATCTGACACGAACATTTTGTAAAACTATATGGCATCGAATCTCTCATTACTCTCAAAACGTAAAAAAACGAAAAAGCTGTTGCGTTGCAACTCAAATCAAAATAATATAAAATCAAATTGTATTTGTCACATGTGCTGAATACAACCTTACCGTGATATGCTTACTTAAAAGCTTAACCAAAAATTGTTTTAAGAAAAATAAGTTTAGAAAAATGTTTACTAAATAAACTAAAGTAAGAAAATAAAAAGATGAACAATAAAATAACATTGACGAGGCGATTAACAAGGGGTTCCGGTACCGCGTCAGGGGGTACCGCGTCAGGGGGTACCGCGTCAGGGGGTACCGCGTCAGTGTGCGGGGGACATTGAGGTAATATGTACATGTAGATAGGGGTAAAGTGACTATGCATAGATAATAAACAGCGAGTAGCAGCAGCGTAGAAAAGGAGGAGAGAGAAAAGTCCATGACTAGGGTGGCTGGAGTCTTTGGAAATTTTTGGGGCCTTCCTCTGACACCGCCTGGTATAGATTTGCATCCTGCAGCACTAATTCCAAAAAGTTTTGGGACACTGTAATGTTCATGGAGAATGAGAGTACCTCCTCCCAGCTGCCCACTGCACTGAGACTAGGAAACACTGTCACCACTGATAAATCCACGATAATCGAGAATTTCAAAAAGCATTTCTCTACAGCTGGCCATGCTACCACCTGGCTACCCCAGCCACGGCCAACAGCTCTGCACCCCCCGCAGCAAATGCCCCCCCCCCCCCCCCCCCCCACTTCTCCTTCACCCAAATCCAGACAGCTGATGTTCAGCAAGAGCTGCAGAATCTTCATCCCTACAATCAGCTGACCTAGACAATCTGGACCCTCTCTTCCTAAAATTATCTGCCGCCATTGTTGCAACCCATATAACTAGTCTGTTCAACCTCTCTTTTGTATCGTCTGAGATTCCTAAAGATTGGAAAGCGGCCGCGGTCATCCCCCTCTTCAAAGGAGGAGACACTCTGGACCCAAACTGTTACAGACCTATATCCATCCTGCCATGCCTTTCTAAAGTCTTCGAAAGCCAAGTGAACAAACAGATCACCAACCATTTCGAATCCCACCGTACTTTCTCCGCTATGCAGTCTGGTTTCCGCGCTGGTCACGGGGGCACCTCAGCCATGCTCAAGGTCCTAAACGATATCTTAACCGCCATCGATAAAAGACAGTACTGTGCAGCCGTCTTCATCGACCTGGCCAAGGCTTTCGACTCTGTCAATCACCACATCCTCATCGGCAGACTCAATAGCCTTGGTTTCCCAAATGACTGCCTCGCCTGGTTCACCAACTCCTTCTCAGATAGATTTCAGTGTGTCAAATCAGAGGGCCTGTTGTCCGGACCTCTGGCAGTCTCTATGGGGGTGCCACAGGGTTAAATTCTCGGGCCGACTCTTTTCTCTGTAATTATCAATGATGTCGCTCTTGCTGAGGGTGATTCTTTGATCCACCTCTACGCAGACGACACCATTCTGTATACTTCTGGCCCTTCTTTGGACACTGTGTTAACAAACCTCCAAACGAGCTTCAACACCATACAACTCTCCTTCCGTGGCCTCCAACTGCTCTTAAATGCTAGTAAAACCAAATGCATGCTTTTCAACCGTTCGCTGCCTGCACCTGCCCGCCCGTCTAGCATCACTACCCTGGATGATTCTGACTTAGAATATATGGACAACTATAAATACCTAGGTGTCTGGCTAGACTGTAAACACTCCTTCCAGACTCACAGTAAATATCTCCAATCCAAAGTTAAATCTAGAATCGGCTTCCTATTTCGCAACAAAGCCTCCTTCACTCATGCTGCCAAACATACCCTCGTAAAACTGACTATCCTAATGATCCTTGACTTCGACGATGTCATTTACAAAAAAGGCAAAAGGCCCCAACACTCTACTCAGCAAACTGGATGCAGTCTATCACAGTGCCATCTGTTTTGTCACCAAAGACCCATATACAACTCACCACTGCGACCTGTATGCTCTCGTTGGCTGGTCCTTACTAAATATTCGTCGCCAAACCCACTGGCTCCAGGTCATCTATAAGTCTCTGCTAGGTAAAGCTCTGCCTTATCTCAGCTCACTGGTCACCATAGCAACACCCACCTGTAGCACGCGCTCCAGCAGGTATATTTCATTGCTCATCCCCAAAGCCAACACCTCATTTGGCCGCCTTTCCTTCCAGTTCTCTCCTGCCAATGACCGGAACGAATTGCAAAAATCACTGACGTTGGAAACAAGTTGGAGATATCTCCCTCACTAACTTTAAGCGTTAGCTGTCAGAGCAGCTTACCGATCGCTGCAGCTTTACACAGCCCATCTGTAAATGCATACCACTGCTGGCTTGCTTCTGAAGCTAAGCAGGGTTGGTCCTGGTCAGTCCTTGGATGGGAGACCAGATGCTGCTGGAAGTGGTGTTGGAGGGCCAGTAGGAGGCACTCTTTCCTCTGGTCTAATAAAATATCCCAATGCCCCAGGGCAGTGATTGGGGACACTGCCCTGTGTAGGGTGCCGTCTTTCGGATGGGACGTTAAACGGGTGTCCTGGCTCTCTAAAGTCATTAAAGATCCCATGGCACTTATCGTAAGAGTAGGGGTGTTAACCCCGGTGTCCTGGCTAAATTCCCAATCTGGCCCTCAAACCATCATGGTCACCTAATAATCCCCAGTTTACAATTGGCTCATTCATCCCCCTCCTCTCCCCTGTAACTATTCCCCAGGTCGTTGCTGCAAATGAGAGCGTGTTCTCAGTCAACTTACCTGGTAAAATAACGGTAAAAAAAATAATAATAATAAAAAATAAAAAAATAGCCCATCCAACCAACTATCTACCTCATCCCCATATTTTTTTTAAGTTTTTCTGCTCTTTTGCACACCAGTATTTCTACTTGCACATCATCATCTGCACTCCTATCACTCCAGTGTAAATTGCTAAATTTGAATTACTTCGCCACTATTGGCCTATTTATTTTCTTACCTCCTTACTTAATTTGCACACACTGTATACAGATTTTTCTATTGTGTTATTGACTGTACGTTTTGTTTATTCCATGTGTAACTCTGTGTTGTTGTTTGTGTCGCACTGCTTTGCTTTATCTTGTCCAGGTCACAGTTGTAAATGAGAACTTGTTCTCAACTGGCCTACCTGGTTAAATAAAGGTGAAATAAAAAATAAAAAATAAAAAAGGTCCTGGATGGCAGGAGGCCATGTACTGGGCCGTACGTATTACCCTCTGTAGTGCCTTGCGGTCGGAGGGCCGAGCAGTTGCATATCAGGTGGTGAAGCAACCAGTCAGGATGCTCTCGATGGTGCAGCTGAACAACTTTTTGAGGATCTGAGGGAGAGGTTGTTGTCCTGGCACACTGCCAGGTCTCTGACCTCCTCCCTATAGGCTGTCTCATCGGCAAACTTAATGATGGTGTTGGAGTCATGCTTGGCCACGCAGTCGTGGGTGAACAGGGAGTACAGGATGGGACTGAGCACGCACGCCCTGAGGGGCCACCGTGTTGAGGATCAGTGTGGCAGATGTGTTTGTTTTTCTACCCTGGGGTCGGCCCGTCAGGAAGTCCAGGATCCAGTTGCAAAGGGAGGTGTTTAATCCCAGGGTCCTTAGCTTAGTGATGAGCTTTGAGGGCACTATGGTGTTGAACGCTGAGCTGTAGTCAATAAATAGCATTCTCACATAGGTGTTTCTTATGTCCAGGTGGGAAAGGGCAGTGTGGAGTACAATATAGATTGCATAATCTGTGGATCTGTTAGGGCGATATGCGAATTGGAATGGGTCTAGGATCTCTGGAATAATGGTGTTGATGTGAGCCATGACTCACCTTTCAAAACACTTCATGGCTACAGTCATGAGTGCTACGGGTCGGTAGTCATCTAGGCAGGTTACCTTGGCGTTCTTGGGCACAGGGACTATGGTGGTCTGCTTGAAACATGTAGGTATTACAGACTCGGTCAGGGACAGGTTGAAAATGTTAGTGAAGACACTTGGCAGTTGGTCAGCACTTGCTCTGAGTACACATCCTGGTAATCCGTCTGGCCCTGTAGCCTTGTGAATGTTTACATGTTTAGAGGTCTTACTCACATCAGTAACAGAGAGCGTCATCAGACAGTCGTCTGGAACAGCTAGTGCTCTCATGCATGCTTCAGTGTTGCTTGCCTCAAAACGCGCATAGAAGTAATTTAGCTCATCTGGTAGGCTTGTGTCACTGAGAAGCTCATGGCTGGGCTTCCCTTTGTAGTACATAATCGTTTACAAGCCCTGCCAACGAGCGTCGTAGCCTGTGTAGGAGGATTCAATCTTAGTACTGTATTGACGCTTTGCCTGTTTGATGGTTTGTTGGAGGGCATAGCAGGATTTCTTATAAGCGTCCAGGTTAGAGTCCCGTTACTTAAAAGCGGCAGCTCTACCCTTTAGCTCAGTGTGGATGTTGCCTGTAATCCATGGCTTCTGGTTGGAATACGTATGTACTGTCACTGTGGGGATGACATCATTGAAGCACTTATTGATGAAGCCAGTGCCTTCCTGAAGACAATTAATGTATGCGAAATGCTCCAGTCTGGTTTTAGACCCCATCATTGTACCGAGACCGCGCTCTTGAAGGTGGTAAATTACCTTTTAATAATGGCGTCAGACCAAGGCTATGCATCTGTCCTCGTGCTCCTAGACCTTAGTGCTGCTTTTGACACCATCGACCACCACATTATTTTGGAGAGATTGGAAACCCAAATTGGTCTACACAGAAAAGTTCTTGCATGGTGTAGATTTTAGCTGTTGAAAAGATATCAGTTTGTCTCTGTGGATGGTTTGTCCTCTGACAAATCAACTGTAAATTTCGGTGTTCCTCAAGGTTCCGTTTTAGGACCACTATTGTTTTCTGCTTCTTGAAGCTGAATTTATCTATGATCTTCAATGTGTTTGGGAGCGATTGAGATACATTGTCAAAAAATAGTAAAGTATTGTCCGTATATAATGAGATTAAGGGTATTTTAGGGGGGGGAAATATGTGGATTTTAGGGAAATTGGTGTAATTTCTATTGATTGACGCATTGCCTGTGCCAGAGGTTTCATGGATAATAAAAATAGCATCAGATTTCATTGTGAGAGCTGAATTATATTGTATATATTTTTTTAAAGAAATAAATTCCTATTAAATAGCATAGGTGCAATGTGGGCAATATTTTAGCCTCCACTGGGCCCACATCGTGCCAATGTGGACATGTTTGCTGGGAAAAGATGTGTGCGTTGCCCATACCAGGTATGAGCTGCCCACATTGGGAAAATGCCTTGGGGGCCATGTGGAGCCGATGACCAAAGATGGGCAGCCTACATGGGGTCAATATTTTCGCCCGCATTGGGCCCACATCATGCCAACGTGGAAATGTTTGCTGGGTGAACACTTGTATCTGCCACCGTGGCACCAGGAGACCCGGAGTCCAATGTCTCTGACATGCTGTTGCCCATGGCTGCCTTCCAGCTGCGACAGCATGCGTCACTCTACGAGGCAGACCCGTGTTTAACAGCAGTCACACACACACACACACACCAGACCCGTGTTTAACAGCAGTCACACCAGGCCCTCGGCCCAAGCCACCTGAAAGTTTAATGTCGACACGGAAAGAGACACAGGAAGAGGAGCGGTAGAGAAGAGGAGAAGCTCCAGATGTGAACGGGGAATACCTCCAGAGGGGCGACAGTAATCCACACAACCCCAGGGTGTGTACCCCCCCAAAACACAGGGGTAGTGAGCAGTCAGGCTAGCAGCTAGTTGGTTCTCAGTATTATAGTAGTACTATACCATTTCGGTTCCGAATTCTCCTATTCCCCTGTAAAACAACCACCCCCCCCCCCTCCCCCATCTCCCTCTTCCTTTTCGCTCCTTCCCTCTATATCTCGCTTCCTACGCTTCTGTGTGCACTCAATAATTTACAGTGTGAAGAGCAGTGTCAGCCCTCAGACTGCTGTTGCCTGGTAGGCGTGGTTAGATAGCAACCAGAGTGTACACACACACACACACACACACACACGCACACACACACACACACACACACACACACACACACACACACACACACACACACACACACACACACCATGATGCTTCCTTTTCACCGTGCCGTGTGTTGTTTGCCCTCTTATTTTTCCCGACGTTCACAGATTGGAGTAGATGCATTAGTCTTTTAAAGGTTGCAGGAAGTCACAGGAATTCACAGGAAGTCACAGTAATCCAGATCAAAACCTGAGTCTCCTACAAGAACTGTACCTGATTCTCATTGCTTTCAGAGACATATAGTGTGTGTGTGTGTGTGTGTGTGTGTGTGTGTGTGTGTGTGTGTGTGTGTGTGTGTGTGTGTGTGTGTGTGTGTGTGTGTGTGTGTGTGTGTGTGTGTGTGTGTGTGTGTGTGTGTGTGTGTGTGTGTGTGTGCGCGCGCGTGTGTGCGTGTGGTTCATGTGTTTTGCAGCTGCTCTGTCAAGCTTACAACTATAACTAAAATAGGATTGAGAGAACCTTACTCCATCGGTTGTCTTATGGAAGGAGAGCCAGAGAAAGCCCCCCCCCATCTTTTAGAAGGAGAGCCAGAGAAAGCCCCCCGTCTTTCAGAAGGAGAGTAGGAGAAAGCCCCCCATCTTTCAGAAGGAGAGTAGGAGAAAGCTCCCCCCGTCTTTTAGAAGGAGAGCAGGAGAAAGCCCCCCCGTCTTTTAGAAGGAGAGTAGGAGAAAGCCCCCCATTTTTCAGAAGGAGAGCAGGAGAAAGCCCCCCCGTCTTTTAGAAGGAGAGCAGGAGAAAGCCCCCCCGTCTTTTGGAAGGAGAGCAGGAGAAAGCCCCCCCGTCTTTTGGAAGGAGAGCAGGAGAAAGCCCCCCATCTTTTGGAAGGAGAGCAGGAGAAAGCCCCCCCGTCTTTTAGAAGGAGAGTAGGAGAAAGCCCCCCATCTTTTAGAAGGAGAGCAGGAGAAAGCCCCCCCATCTTTTAGAAGGATAGCCAGAGAAAGCCCCCCCCCCCATCTTTTAGAAGGAGAGCAGGAGAAAGCCCCCCCGTCTTTTGGAAGGAGAGCAGGAGAAAGCCCCCCATCTTTCAGAAGGAGAGTAGGAGAAAGCCCCCCATCTTTCAGAAGGAGAGTAGGAGAAAGCCCCCCATCTTTTAGAACGAGAGCAGGAGAAAGCCCCCCCATCTTTTGGAAGGAGAGTAGGAGAAAGCCCCCCATTTTTTAGAAGGAGAGCAGGAGAAAGCCCCCCCTCTTTCAGAAGGAGAGCAGGAGAAAGCCCCCCCTCTTTCAGAAGGAGAGCAGGAGAAAGCCCCCCCGTCTTTTAGAAGGAGAGCAGGAGAAAGCCCCCCCGTCTTTTAGAAGGAGAGCAGGAGAAAGCCCCCCCGTCTTTTACAAGGAGAGCCAGAGAAAGCCCCCCCCCTGTCTTTCAGAAGGAGAGCAGGAGAAAGCACCCCCATCTTTTAGAAGGAGAGTAGGAGAAAGCCCCCTCTTTTAGAAGGAGAGCCAGAGAAAGCACCCCCATCTTTTAGAAGGAGAGTAGGAGAAAGCCCCCTCTTTTAGAAGGAGAGCCAGAGAAAGCACCCCCATCTTTTAGAAGGAGAGCCAGAGAAAGCCCCCTCTTTTAGAAGGAGAGCCAGAGAAAGCACCCCCATCTTTTAGAAGGAGAGCCAGAGAAAGCCACCTCTTTTAGAAGGAGAGCCAGAGAAAGCACCCCCATCTTTTAGAAGGAGAGCCAGAGAAAGCCCCCCCGTCTTTCAGAAGGAGAGCCAGAGAAAGCCCCCTCTTTTAGAAGGAGAGCCAGAGAAAGCACCCCCATCTTTTAGAAGGAGAGCCAGAGAAAGCCCCCCCGTCTTTCAGAAGGAGAGTAGGAGAAAGCCCCCCATCTTTTAGAAGGAGAGCCAGAGAAAGCCCCCCCGTCTTTCAGAAGGAGAGTAGGAGAAAGCCCCCTGCCACCTCTCTCTCTCTCTCATGGTGCAGCATCCATATAACAAGATTCTGACCAATTTTCCTAATTTGTGTTTTTTTTTTGCACAGAAATGCATACAAAGCTCTCCCTTGCTCTCCCGGGTTTGGCAAATCTGACCATATCTCTATTCCCTTGATTCCTGTTTACAAGCAACAAAAATCTAACAGGAATTAACAGTGAGGCGCTCAATACGGAAGCGATCCAATGAAACGGCTGCAATGCTACAGTACTGTTTCGCTAACAAACTGGAATATGTTCTGGGATTCATCCGATGGCATTGAGGACTTTACCATAACAGTCACCAGCTTCGTTAATAATAATTAATAATAATAATTCATTAATAAGCACATTACCAAACGTTGTCCCCACATGCTCGCTTCGAGTCAAGCAACATTGAACCATGCGTGAGAGCACCAGCTGTTCCGGACGACTGTGTGACTACGGAGAGTCACACTCTCCGTAGCCGATGTGAGTAAGATCTTTAAACAGTTTAACATTCACAATGCCGCAGCCTTACCAGGATGCATACTCAGAGCATGCATGACCAGCTGGCAAGTGTCTTCACTGACATTTTCTCAACCTCTCCCATATTTCAAGCACACCACTATATTCCCTGTGCCCAAAAATGCCAAGGTAACAAGTCTAAATGACTATCGCCCCGTAGCAATCACATCTGTAGCCATGAAATGCTTTGAAAGGCTGGTCATGGTTCACATCAACACCATCATCCCATACAACCTGTACCCACTCCAATTTGCATACTGCCCCTACAAATCCACAGATGACGCAATTTCTATTTCACACCCCATTGCTCTTTCCCAACAAGATTCTCTGGTCTGATGAAACCAACGATTGAACACTTTGGCCTGAATACCAAGCATCACATCTGGAGTAAACCTGGCACCATCCCTACGGTGAAGCATGGTGGTGGCAGCATCATGCTGTGGGGATGTTTTTCAGCGGCAGGAACTGGGAGACTAGTCAAGATTGAGGCAAGGATGAACGGAGCAAAGTACAGAGAGATCCTTGAGGAAAACCTCAGGATCTCAGACTGGGGTGAAGGTTCACCTTCCAACAGGACAACAACCCTAAGCACACAGCCAAGACAACGCAGGAGTGGCTTCGGGACAAGTCTCTGAATATCTTTGAGTGGCCCAGCCAGTGTCCGGACTTGAACCCTATCGAACATCTCTAGAGAGACCTGAAAATAGCTGTGCAGCGACGCTCCCCATCCAACCTCACAGAGCTTGAGAGGATCTGCAGAGAAGAATGGGTGAAACTCCCCAAATACAGGTGTGCCAAGCTTGTAGCGTCATACCCAAGAAGACTTGAGGCTGTACACGCTGTTAAAGGTGCTTCAACAAAGTACTGAGTAAAGTGTCTGAATACTTACGTAAATGTGATATTTCCGGGGGGTTTTTAAGACATTTGCAGAAAAATCTAAAACCCTTTTTTTTTGCTTTGTCATTATGAGGTATTGTGGGTAGATTGATGTGGAAGAAAATATATTTAATGATTTTTAGTAGAGAGAGACAGAGAGAGACATCCTTCCTAGTTATATGTATATATCTACCTCAATTACGTCGTACCCCTGCACATTGACTCAGTACTGGAACCCCGTGTATATAGCCAAGTTATTACCTCGTACCCCTGCACATTGACTCAGTACTGATACCCCGTGTATATAGCCAAGTTATTACCTCGTACCCCTGCACATTGACTCAGTACTGGTACCCTGTGTATATAGCCAAGTTATTACCTCGTACCCCTGCACATTGACTCAGTACTGGTACCCCGTGTATATAGTCAAGTTATTACCTCGTACCCCTGCACATTAACTCAGTACTGGTACCCCGTGTATATAGCCATGTTATTACCTCATACCCCTGCACATTGACTCAGTACTGGTACCCCGTGTATATAGCCATGTTATTACCTCATACCCCTGCACATCGACACAGTACTGGTACCCCGTGTATATAGCCATGTTATTACCTCATACCCCTGCACATTAACTCAGTACTGGTACCCCGTGTATATAGCCATGTTATTACCTCGTACCCCTGCACATCGACACAGTACTGGTACTCCCTGTATATATTGTTTCGCATTGTGTATTTTTTAGAACTTAAAATATTTCTCTATTTTATTTCCAGAGTTGTTGGATAGGACCGTTAGTAAGAATTTCTAGTCTACACCTGTTGTTTACCGAACATGTGACAAATAACATTTTATTTTATTTTCATTTAATCTCCCCCTGGTCGGCTGGCCCACTCACTAACCCCCAGACCTCTTCACACACACACACACACACACACACACACACACACACACACACACACACACACACACACACACACACACACACACACACACACACACACACACACACACACACACACACACACACACACACACACTGGACGGAGAGAGATGCCAGCTTTGCAGTGGTGGCACAATACAAGTATTACTAATCGGAAGTTTATGAACTAAACAAATTAAATCCATTTGGATGACGATGCAGTAATGACTGATCATCGACAAACTAAAGAATAACGAATAAGATTATAATATTGACTGCAAGGTTATTTATATTTAGTAATCATGGTTTGGTTAAATTAAATATCCTCCATTGTGTTATTTCACCACTTTGAAAAGATATTTCATTAAAGATATGAATTTCTGTTGTGGTCGTCTATTGTTGAAATACATACCGTGTCATTTCATACACCTACGTCATTTTTAAAAGAAATGCAATTGAAATAAATCACTGATATAAAAATATATATATATTCATGTTTTTATGTGTATTTATTTTGGCAGGAATCTGCTTCTATAAATCCCACCCTGTTCAGATGGAATCCAGAGGATTCCGTACAGCCTTCGTCTTCACCGTGGTCCCACAACAGCAGTCCACCACTGCCACGGGTCTTGCAGATAGCTTGACGTCCAGGCAGAAATTCACACAACTCATCAATAAGAATCAGACTCAACGTTGGGAGAGGAGAGGTAGCTTCGCCAGGGTTCAAACCAGGAAACAGATCATGTA
The DNA here is from genome assembly GCF_029448725.1 of Salvelinus fontinalis. Taxonomy (NCBI): domain Eukaryota; kingdom Metazoa; phylum Chordata; class Actinopteri; order Salmoniformes; family Salmonidae; genus Salvelinus; species Salvelinus fontinalis. The sequence continues at coordinate 50,912,956 of NC_074692.1, forward strand.
TTTAATTTTTTACCTTTATTTAACTAGGCAAGTCAGTTAAGAACAAACTCTTAATTTCAATGACAGCCGAGGAACAGTGAGTTAACTGCCTGTTCAGGGGCAGAATGAGAGATTTGTACCTTGTCAGCTCAGGGATTCGAACTTGCAACCTTTCGGTTACTAGTCCAACGCTCTAACCACTAGGCTACCCCGCCTCCCCATGTATAGAATGGAACCGTCTGGATGTGTCTATCTCACAGAAAATGTTTTACATTTACACGTTTTGTTATTTAGCAGATGCTAAATGGTTTTAAGATGGCGTCTCACCTCGAGCTCCGACAATAAAACATTACAGCGTTACACTTTCATTTAGTTTAGTCCTGTATGTCAGAGCGAGGATCCTAAGACTTTCACTGTACCCTGCAATCACACCTGCAACCCTGACTATCAAACACTCTGAATATTTCAGTGGCTTACAGTTAGTGACACACACACACACACACACACGC
>NC_074693.1:0-2500 GCF_029448725.1 Salvelinus fontinalis
AGAGAGAGAGAGAGAGAGAGAAAGAGAGAGAGAGAGAGAGAGTTCATGATAACCACTGTTACACTGAGCAGAGACAAACTGGTAGAAACTATGAGAAGCAAAAGAGAAAGCAGCAGTAGGATGGGTCATGAAGCAAGGCCTCGACTAGAGAACCAATAACAGATAGTGTTGAGATGGGTCATGAAGCAAGGCCTCGACTAGAGAACCAATAACAGATAGTGTTGAGATGGGTCATGAAGCAAGGCCTCGACTAGAGGGCCAATAACAGATAGTGTTGAGATGGGTCATGAAGCAAGGCCTCCACTAGAGGACCAATAACAGATAGTGTTGAGATGGGTCATGAAGCAAGACCTAGAGGACCAATAACAGATAGTGTTGAGATGGGTCATGAAGCAAGACCTAGAGGGCCAATAACAGATAGTGTTGAGATGGGTCATGAAGCAAGACCTAGAGGACCAATAACAGATAGTGTTGAGATGGGTCATGAAGCAAGACCTAGAGGGCCAATAACAGATAGTGTTGAGATGGGTCATGAAGCAAGACCTAGAGGACCAATAACAGATAGTGTTGAGATGGGTCATGAAGCAAGGCCTCGACTAGAGGGCCAATAACAGATAGTGTTGAGATGGGTCATGAAGCAAGGCCTCGACTAGAGGGCCAATAACAGATAGTGTTGAGATGGGTCATGAAGCAAGGCCTCCACTAGAGGACCAATAACAGATAGTGTTGAGATGGGTCATGAAGCAAGGCCTCCACTAGAGGACCAATAACAGATAGTGTTGAGATGGGTCATGAAGCAAGGCCTCCACTAGAGGACCAATAACAGATAGTGTTGAGATGGGTCATGAAGCAAGGCCTCCACTAGAGGACCAATAACAGATAGTGTTGAGATGGGTCATGAAGCAAGACCTCCACTAGAGGACCAATAACAGATAGTGTTGAGATGGGTCATGAAGCAAGGCCTCCACTAGAGGACCAATTACATATAGTGTTGAGATGGGTCATGAAGCAAGGCCTCCACTAGAGGACCAATAACAGATAGTGTTGAGATGGGTCATGAAGCAAGGCCTCCACTAGAGGACCAATAACAGATAGTGTTGAGATGGGTCATGAAGCAAGGCCTCCACTAGAGGAGCAATAACAGATAGTGTTGAGATGGGTCATGAAGCAAGGCCTCCACTAGAGGACCAATAACATATAGTATTGAGATGGGTCATGAAGCAAGGCCTCCACTAGAGGACCAATAACATATAGTGTTGAGATGGGTCATGAAGCAAGGCCTCCACTAGAGGACCAATAACAGATAGTGTTGAGATGGGTCATGAAGCAAGGCCTCCACTAGAGGACCAATAACATATAGTGTTGAGATGGGTCATGAAGCAAGGCCTCCACTAGAGGACCAATAACATATAGTGTTGAGATGGGTCATGAAGCAAGGCCTCCACTAGAGGATCAATAACAGATAGTGTTGAGATGGGTCATGAAGCAAGGCCTCCACTAGAGGACCAATAACAGATAGTGTTGAGATGGGTCATGAAGCAAGGCCTCCACTAGAGGACCAATAACAGATAGTGTTGAGATGGGTCATGAAGCAAGGCCTCCACTAGAGGACCAATAACAGATAGTGTTGAGATGGGTCATGAAGCAAGGCCTAGAGGGCCAATAACAGATAGTGTTGAGATGGGGCATGAAGCAAGGCCTCCACTAGAGGACCAATAACAGATAGTGTTGAGAGGGGTCGTGAAGCAAGGCCTCCACTAGAGGACCAATAACATATAGTGTTGAGATGGGTCATGAAGCAAGGCCTCCACTAGAGGACCAATAACAGATAGTGTTGAGATGGGTCATGAAGCAAGGCCTCCACTAGAGGACCAATAACAGATAGTGTTGAGATGGGTCATGAAGCAAGGCCTCCACTAGAGGACCAATAACAGATAGTGTTGAGATGGGTCATGAAGCAAGGCCTCCACTAGAGGACCAATAACAGATAGTGTTGAGATTAGTCATGAAGCAAGGCCTCCACTAGAGGACCAATAACAGATAGTATTGAGATGGGACATGAAGCAAGGCCTCCACTAGAGGACCAATAACAGATAGTGTTGAGATGGGACATGAAGCAAGGCCTCCACTAGAGGACCAATAACAGATAGTATTGAGATGGGACATGAAGCAAGGCCTCCACTAGAGGACCAATAACAGATAGTATTGAGATGGGACATGAAGCAAGGCCTCCACTAGAGGACCAATAACAGATAGTGTTGAGATGGGTCATGAAGCAAGGCCTCCACTAGAGGACCAATAACATAGTGTTGAGATGGGTCATGAAGCAAGGCCTCCACTAGAGGACCAATAACAGATAGTGTTGAGATGGGTCATGAAGCAAGGCCTAGAGGGCCAATAACAGATAGTGTTGAGATGGGGCATGAAGCAAGGCCTCCACTAGAGGACCAATAACAGATAGTGTTGAGATGGGGCATGAAGCAAGGCCACTAGAGGACCA
>NC_074693.1:7500-12500 GCF_029448725.1 Salvelinus fontinalis
TGTTATTTATTTGAGGTACTCCTCGCTCTTTTTGTTTGGGTTTCAAACCTGTGTTTTGTTTACGTGTTTGTTTGGTCTTCGTCCCCGTGCCTTTCCACGGCACGCCGTCATTTGCGTACAATAAAAAACCCTATTACGCATTCCTGCGCCTGTCTCCTGAATCATTTATACCAGCGTTACTCTTCTTCCGACAGTCCCTCCTTTCCTTCCTCTTCCTCCTACAGTGTCTCTTCTTTCCTTCCTCCTACAGTCCCCCCTTTCCTTCCTCTTCCTCCTACAGAGTCTCTTCTTTCCTTCCTCTTCCTCCTACAGTCTCTTCTTTCCTTCCTCCTACAGAGTCTCTTCTTTCCTTCCTCTTCCTCCTACAGAGTCTCTTCTTTCCTTCCTCTTCCTCCTACAGAGTCTCTTCTTTCCTTCCTCTTCCTCCTACAGAGTCTCTTCTTTCCTTCCTCTTCCTCCTACAGAGTCTCTTCTTTCCTTCCTCTTCCTCCTACAGAGTCTCTTCTTTCCTTCCTCTTCTTCCTACAGAGTCTCTTCTTTCCTTCTTCCTACAGAGTCTCTTCTTTCCTTCTTCCTACAGAGTCTCTTCTTTCCTTCCTCTTCCTCCTACAGTCTCTTCTTTCCTTCCTCTTCCTCCTACAGTCTCTTCTTTCCTTCCTCTTCCTCCTACAGAGTCTCTTCTTTCCTTCCTCCTACAGTCTCTTCTTTCCTTCCTCTTCCTCCTACAGTCTTCTTTCCTTCCTCTTCCTCCTACAGAGTCTCTTCTTTCCTTCCTCTTCTTCCTACAGAGTCTCTTCTTCTGTTCTTTCTTCTCTCTATTCCCTCACAGCCCCCAGGGTGCATCTGGCAGGGATCTTTCTCTTCTCCTCTTCTTTCTTCCCATCTTCCCCCGAAGTCCATATCTCTCAGTTCCACATGATGTGTGTGTAGTCATTGTATGGAGTCATTCAATAACCACCCCAGCTATCTCTCACACGGCCGTAAACCCAGCATTCCCAGCTACGTTCCAAATGGCAGCCTATTCCCTATTACAGTGCACAACCAAATGGGCTCTGGTCAGAAGTAGTCCACTGTGAAGGGAATAGGATGCCAATTGGGATGAAGCCACGTTCCCATTTGTCCCTCTGACATTCACAACTTGTTAAACCGCCTGGATCGTTTAGGTTGTCAGCAGAGAATCGTCAGTAGGAGAACGCTTCCTCTCGTTTCTCTCCGAGGTACAAATGTTTGGCATTTACCCATGAAGATTTTTCACAGCTTGGCATCCTCTTCCACTGCTGCTGTTGCACATTGGATAAGTGCACTACTTTGGACTAAGGAACTATGAGCATTTGCCAAAAGTAGTGCACTATATAGGAAAAAGGGTGCCATTGTGACGCACGCTTAGACTGGTGCATCAATGCTTGAAAGACAGGACAGGAACACTTCACAACAGATCATCTCAACCGATGATTATTGATCAGACACTCCTTACAAAACCCCTTCTCTATCATTTTCTGCTGTTGTCTTCCTCCTGGGCAGGGGCTGAGGTGCCAGCCTATTGTGTGGCATGGTGATCTATTGTGTTATTTTTGAGATCCTCTTTTCATTCTGTTGAAAGCCTGCTTTGTGATAGGAAGGTCCTCTGAGGTTTGTGGGTAGCAGAAGAAAAGACAGGGACTGAGCAGCCTCTGGTACTGGTTGAGGTTAGAGGTAGTGGCAGCAGGAGAAGTAGTGGTAGTGGTAGAGGTAGCTGTAGTGGTAGAAGTAGAGGTAGTGGTAGATAGGTAGAGGTAGTGGTAGCTTTAGATGGGTAGTGGTAGAGGTAGAGGTTGTGGTAGAGGTAGTGGTAGATAGGTAGAGGTAGTGGTAGAGGTAGTGGTAGAGGTAGTGGTAGATAGGTAGAGGTAGTGGTAGAGGTAGTGGTAGAGGTAGAAGTAGTGGTAGAGGTAGAGGTAGTGGTAGCTGTAGAGGTAGAGGTAGAGGTAGAGGTAGAGGTAGTGGTAGTGGTAGAGGTAGAGGTAGAGGTAGAGGTAGTGGTAGAGGTAGTGGTAGTGGTAGAGGTAGTGGTAGTGGTAGAGGTAGTGGTAGAGGTAGAAGTAGTGGTAGAGGTAGAGGTAGTGGTAGCTGTAGAGGTAGAGGTAGAGGTAGAGGTAGAGGTAGTGGTAGTGGTAGAGGTAGAGGTAGAGGTAGAGGTAGTGGTAGAGGTAGTGGTAGTGGTAGAGGTAGTGGTAGTGGTAGAGGTAGTGGTAGAGGTAGTGGTAGAGGTAGTGGTAGAGGTAGAGGTAGTGGTAGAGGTAGAGGTAGAGGTAGAGGTAGAGGTAGTGGTAGAGGTAGAGGTAGTGGTAGAGGTAGAGGTAGAGGTAGAGGTAGAGGTAGTGGTAAAGAAATAGGTAGAGGTAGAGGTAGAGGGAGTGGTAGAGGTAGAGGTAGTGGTAGAGGTAGTGGTAGAGGTAGAAGTAGTGGTAGAGAAATAGGTAGTGGTAGAGGTAGTGATAGTGGCAGAGGTAGTGGTAGAGGTAGAGGTAGTGGTAGTGGTAGAGGTAGTGGTAGAGGTAGAGGTAGTGGTAGAGGTAGAGGTAGTGGTAGAGAAATAGGTAGTGGTAGAGGTAGTGGTAGAGGTAGAGGTAGAGAAATAGGTAGAGGTAGAGGTAGTGGTAGAGGTAGAGGTAGTGGTAGTGGTAGTGGTAGAGGTAGTGGTAGAGGTAGTGGTAGAGGTAGAGGTAGTGGTAGTGGTAGTGGTAGAGGTAGTGGTAGAGGTAGTGGTAGAGGTAGTGGTAGAGGTAGTGGTACAGGTAGAGATAGTGGTAAAGGTAGTGGTAGAGGTAGAGGTAGAGGTAGTGGTAAAGAAATAGGTAGAGGTAGTGGTAGAGATAGTGGTAGTGGTAGAGGTAGTGGTAGAGGTAGAAGCAGTGGGAGAGAAATAGGTAGTGGTAGAGGTAGTGATAGTGGTAGAGGTAGTGGTAGAGGTAGAGGTAGTGGTAGTGGTAGAGGTAGTGGTAGAGGTAGAGGTAGTGGTAGAGGTAGAGGTAGTGGTAGAGAAATAGGTAGTGGTAGAGGTAGTGGTAGAGGTAGAGGTAGAGAAATAGGTAGAGGTAGAGGTAGTGGTAGAGGTAGAGGTAGTGGTAGTGGTAGAGGTAGTGGTAGATGTAGTGGTAGTGGTAGAGGTAGTGGTAGTGGTAGAGGTAGTGGTAGAGGTAGTGGTAGAGGTAGAGGTAGTGGTAGTGGTAGTGGTAGAGGTAGTGGTAGAGGTAGTGGTAGAGGTAGTGGTAGAGGTAGTGGTACAGGTAGAGATAGTGGTAAAGGTAGTGGTAGAGGTAGAGGTAGAGGTAGTGGTAAAGAAATAGGTAGAGGTAGTGGTAGAGATAGTGGTAGTGGTAGAGGTAGTGGTAGAGGTAGTGATAGAGGTAGAGGTAGAGGTAGAGGTAGTGGTAGAGGTAGTGATAGAGGTAGAGGTAGAGGTAGAGGTAGTGGTAGTGGTAGAGGTAGTGGTAGAGGTAGTGGTAGAGGTAGAGGTAGTGGTAGTGGTAGTGGTAGAGGTAGTGGTAGAGGTAGTGGTAGAGGTAGTGGTAGAGGTAGTGGTACAGGTAGAGATAGTGGTAAAGGTAGTGGTAGAGGTAGTGGTAGAGGTAGTGGTAAAGGTAGAGGTAGAGGTAGAGGTAGAGGTAGTGGTAAAGAAATAGGTAGAGGTAGTGGTAGAGATAGTGGTAGTGGTAGAGGTAGTGGTAGAGGTAGTGATAGAGGTAGAGGTAGAGGTAGAGGTAGTGGTAGAGGTAGTGATAGAGGTAGAGGTAGAGGTAGTGGTAGAGGTAGTGGTAGAGGTAGTGGTAGAGGTAGTGATAGAGGTAGTGGTAGAGGTAGTGATAGAGGTAGAGGTAGTGGTAGAGGTAGAGGTAGTGGTAGTGATAGTGGTAAAGGTAGTGGTAGAGGTAGAGTTAGAGATAGAGGTAGTTGTAAAGGTAGAGGGAGTGGTAGAGGTAGTGGTAGAGGTAGAAGTAGTGGTCGAGGTAGAGGTAGTGGTAGTGGTAGAGGTAGTGGTAGTGGTAAAGAAATAGGTAGAGGTAGAGGGAGTGGTAGAGGTAGAGGTAGAGGTAGAGGTAGTGGTAGAGGTAGAGGTAGTGGTAGAGCTAGAGGTAGAGGTAGAGGTAGAGGTAGAGGTAGTGGTAAAGAAATCGGTAGAGGTAGAGGTAGAGGGAGTGGTAGAGGTAGAGGTAGTGGTAGAGGTAGTGGTAGAGGTAGAAGTAGTGGTAGAGAAATAGGTAGTGGTAGAGGTAGTGATAGTGGTAGAGGTAGTGGTAGAGGTAGAGGTAGTGGTAGTGGTAGAGGTAGTGGTAGAGGTAGAGGTAGTGGTAGAGGTAGAGGTAGTGGTAGAGGTAGTGGTAGAGGTAGTGGTAGAGAAATAGGTAGTGGTAGAGGTAGTGGTAGAGGTAGAGGTAGAGAAATAGGTAGAGGTAGAGGTAGTGGTAGAGGTAGAGGTAGTGGTAGTGGTAGAGGTAGTGGTAGATGTAGTGGTAGTGGTAGAGGTAGTGGTAGTGGTAGAGGTAGTGGTAGAGGTAGTGGTAGAGGTAGAGGTAGTGGTAGTGGTAGAGGTAGTGGTAGAGGTAGTGGTAGAGGTAGTGGTAGAGGTAGTGGTACAGGTAGAGATAGTGGTAAAGGTAGTGGTAGAGGTAGAGGTAGAGGTAGTGGTAAAGAAATAGGTAGAGGTAGTGGTAGAGATAGTGGTAGTGGTAGAGGTAGTGGTAGAGGTAGCGATAGAGGTAGAGGTAGAGGTAGAGGTAGTGGTAGAGGTAGTGATAGAGGTAGAGGTAGAGGTAGTGGTAGAGGTAGTGGTAGAGGTAGTGGTAGAGGTAGTGGTAGAGGTAGTGATATAGGTAGTGGTAGAGGTAGTGATAGAGGTAGAGGTAGTGGTAGAGGTAGAGGTAGAGGTAGTGGTAGAGGTAGTGGTAGTGATAGTGGCAAAGGTAGTGGTAGAGGTAGAGTTAGAGATAGAGGTAGTTGTAAAGGTAGAGGGAGTGGTAGAG
>NC_074693.1:15000-25000 GCF_029448725.1 Salvelinus fontinalis
GTAGAGAAATAGGTAGAGGTAGTGGTAGAGGTAGTGGTAGAGGTAGTGGTAGTGGTAGTGGTAGAGAAATAGGTAGAGGTAGTGGTAGCTGTAGAGGTAGAGGTAGACTTAGTTCTAGTGGTAGTGGTAGTGGTAGAGGTAGAGGTAGAGGTAGAGGTAGAGGTAGTGGTAGAGGTAGTGGTAGAGGTAGAGGTAGTGGTAGAGAAATAGGTAGAGGTAGTGGTAGCTGTAGAGGTAGAGGTAGAGGTAGAGGTAGTGGTAGAGGTAGTGGTAGAGGTAGAGGTAGAGGTAGAGGTAGTGGTAGAGGTAGTGGTAGAGGTAGAGGTAGAGGTAGAGGTAGAGGTAGTGGTAGAGGTAGTGGTAGAGGTAGAGGTAGAGGTAGTGGTAGAGGTAGTGGTAGAGGTAGTCCCTCCAATAGAGTTCCAGACACATGTAGAATCTATGATGCATTGAAGCTGTTCTGGTGGGTGGAGGCCCAGCGGCCTATTAAGACACTATGTTGGTGTTTTCTTTATTTTGGCGGTTACATGTATATACAGTTGAAGTCGTAAGTTTACATACACTTAGGTTGCTTTTCAACCTCTCCACAAATTTCGTGTTAACAAACTATAGTTTTGGCAAGTCAGTTAGGACATCTACTTTGTGCAAGTCTTTTTCCAACAATTGTTTACAGACAAATTATTTCACTTATAATTCACTGTATCACATTTCCAGTGGGTCAGAAGTTTACATACACTAAGTTGACTGTGCCTTTAAACAGCTTTCAAAATTCCAGAAAATGATGTCATGGCTTTAGAAGCTTCTGATAGGCTAATTGACATCATTTGAGTCAATTGGAGGTGTACCTGTGGATGTATTTCAAGGCCTACCTTCAAACTCAGTGCCTCTTTGCTTGACATCATGGGAAAATCAAAAGAAATCAGCCAAGACCTCAGAAAAAAACATTGTAGACCTCCACAAGTCTGGTTCATCCTTGGGAGCAATTTCCAAACGCCTGAAGGTACCACGCTCATCTGTATAAACAGTAGGAGGCAAGTAATAAACACCATGGGACAACGCAGCCGTCATACCGCTCAGGAAGGAGACATGTTCTGTCTCCTAGAGATGAATGTACTATTGTGTGAAACACGCAAATCAATCCCAGAACAGCAAAGGACCTTGTGAAGATGATGGAGGAAACAGGTACAAAAGTATCTATATCCACAGTAAAACGAGTCCTATATCGACATAACCTGAAAGGCCGCTCAGGAAGGCAGAAGCCACTGCTCCAAAACCACCATAAAGAAGACAGACTACGGATTGGAACTGCACATGGGACAAAGATCATACTTTTTTAAAACAAAAATAGAACTATTTGGCCATAATGACCATCGTTATGTTTGGAGGAAAAAGGGGGAGGCTTGCAAGCCGAAGAACACCATCCCAACTGTGAAGAACGGGGGTGGCAGCATCACGTTGTGGGGGTGCTTTGCTGCAGGAGGGACTGGTGCACTTCACAAAATAGATGGCATCATGAGGCAGGAAAACTATGTGGATATATTGAAGCAACATCTCAAGACATCAGTCAGCAAGTTAAGCTTGGTCACAAATGGATCTTCCAAATGGACAATGACCCCAAGCATACTTCCAAAGTTGTGGCAAAATGGCTTAAGGACAACAAAGTCAAGGTATTGGAGTGGCCATCACAAAGCCCTGACCTCAATCCTATATAAAAATGTGTGGGTAGAACTGAAAATATCTGTGCAAGCAAGGAGGCCTACAAACCTGACTCAGTTACACCAGCTCTGTCTGAGGGAATTGGCCAAAATTCACCCAACTTATTGTGGGAAGCTTGTGGAAGGCTACACAAAACGTTTTACCCAAGTTAAACTATTTAAAGGCAATGCTACCAAATGCTAATTGAGTGCGTGTAAACTTCTGACCCACTGGGAATGTGATGAAAGAAATAAAAGCTGAAAAAAATCATTCTCTACTATAATTTCACATTCTTAAAAATAAAGTGTCGATCCTACCTGACCTACGACAGGGCATTTTTACTAGGATTAAATATCAGGAATTGTGAAAAACTGAGTTTAAATGTATTTGGTTAAGGTGTATGTAAACTTCCGACATCAACTGTACTTACCTAGTACCACAGTGGGCAGTTTGCATTGTCCAGGGAGGCAAACAGGTCCACCTGCATCATCCCGAACTTGTTCCACAGGTACTGCAACACCTGGGGATGTAGGCTCCAGTCCCAAGGTGGCGGACCCTCCCGCAAGAGCCACATTCAGGTACGTGCGCTGCGCATTCAGACACCAGATGTTCCTGAGCCCAGAGAAAGAGCTCCCGTGCCATAAGATGGAGGCTTTGATGGTTTGATGGTTGATGTAAGCCACCACTCATTCTCACCAGGACAGATGTGGAAGGAAAGACTTCAGGGCCAGCAGTAAAGCTCGCAGCTCTAGTGTATGTGTCAGCCCTGGGGTGATGGGGAGTGTGGCAAATGTGCTCTGGAGAGCAGCTGGCAGACGGGATTGGGCCAGCCAGAGATGGCGCCGGAGGTAACCACCTGCACCATGGTCCGTCCGTTGGAGTGGGCCACATTCCTCTGGAGCAGGGAAAGCAGGCAAGACACCTCCGTTGCTTCCCGGAGGTGCTCCTCTGTGCCCTCATGCAGCCAGGACAACAGAGTCTGCAGGTAGGCCTGCAGCAGCATGGTCACGTTGGTAAGGCGGCCAAGAGAACAGAGGGCTTTATGTGGCTTTCAAGTTCGCCACAAAGACACTGCGGGATCCCGGCTTCAGTCGCGGGTTCCGCCCTGTATTCTCCCGGTCTCCATGGCAGCTATCATGGACTCCATGGTCCAGTCTCTGCTGTGAGTTGGGGCTTCCGTTCAAGGTGGTCCCAGCGGTCCGACTCCTGCCCCCGTCCAGGACTGGCAGCAGATGGGCTCTGCCTGCGGTGGCTGTGGCCACGCTTCCTGGGAGGGGTACTGGTCACAGTAGAGGGACTAACAGATTGGTGGCGCTCCTGAGGGAGGGAGCTCATCCCCAGCCTGAGCCCGAGCCTGGCCGACCCACTCGCAAATGGCATCCAATCGCGCCAGGTGCAGGCGTTCTGGGAACAACAAAACAGGCATCCAATTTGGTGGTTTTGGGGCTTTGGTGACAAAACGGATGGCACTGTGATAGACTGCATCCAATTTGTTGAGTAAAGTGTTGGAGGCTATTTTGTAAATGACATCGCCGAAGTCGAGGATCAGGAGGATAGTCAGTTTTACGAGGGTATGTTTGGCAGCATGAGTGAAGGAGGCTTTGTTGCAAAATAGGAAGCTGATTCTAGATTTAATTTTAGATTGGAGATAATTAATGTGAGTCTGGAAGGAGAGTTTACAGTCTAACCAGACACCTAGGTATTTGTAGTTGTCCATATATTCTAAGTCAGAACCGTCCAGAGTGGTGATGCTGGACGGGCGGGCAGGTGCAGGCAGCGATCGGTTGAAGAGCATGCATTTAGTTTACTAGCATTTAAGAGCAGTTTTAGGCCACGGAAGGAGAGTTGTATGGCATTGAAGCTCGTCTGGAGGTTAAATAACACAGTGTCCTAAGAAGGGCCAGAGATATACAGAATGGTGTTGTCTGCGTAGAGGTGGATCAAAGAATCACCAGCAGCGAGAGCGACATCATTGATGTATACAGAGAAAAGAGTCAGCCCGAGAATTTAACCCTGTGTCACCCCCATAGAGACTGCCAGAGGTCCAGACAACAGACACTCCGATTTGACACACTGAACTCTATCGGAGAAGTAGTTGGTGAACCAGGCAAGGCAATCATTTGAGAAACCACGGCTGTTGAGCCTGCCAAAAAGAATGTTGTGATTGACAGAGTTGAAAGCCTTAGCCAGGTTTTTGAATACAGTTGCACAGTATCGATGGAGGTTATGATATCATTTAGGACCTTGAGCGTGGCTGAGGTGCACCCATGACCAGCTTGGAAACCAGATTGCATAGCGGAGAAGGTACGGTGGGATTCGAGATGGTCAGTGATCTGTTTGTTAACATGGCTTTCAAAGACCTTAGAAAGGCAGGGTAGGATAGATATAGGTCTGTAGCAGTTTGGGTCTAGAGTGTCTACCCCTTTGAAGAGGGGGATGACCACGGAGGCTTTCCAATCTATGGGAATCTCAGACAATATGAAAGAGAGGTTGAACAGGCTAGTAATAGGGGTTGCTACAGTTTCGGCAGATAATTTTAGAAAGAGAGGGTCCAGATTGTCTAGACCGGCTGATTTGTAGGGGTCCAGATTTTGCAGCTCTTTCAGAACATCAGCTATCTGGATTTGGGTAAAGGAGAAGTGGGGAAGGTTTGTGCGAGTTGCTGTGGGGAGCGCAGGGCTGTTGACCGGGGTAGGGGTGGCCAGGTGGAAAGCATGGCCAGCCGTAGAAAAATGCTTATTGAAATTCTCAATTATCGTGGATTTATCGGTGGTGACAGTGTTTCCTAGCCTCAGTGCAGCGGGCAGCTGGGAGGAGGTGCTCTTATGCTCCATGGACTTTACAGTGTCCCAGAACCTTTTTGAGTTTGTGCTACAGGATGCAAATTTCTGCTTGAAAAAGCGAGCCTTTGCTTTTCTAACTGCCTGTGTTGATTTGTTCCTCACTTCCCTGAAAAGTTGAATATCGTGTGGGCTATTCGATGCTAATGCAGAACGCCACAGGATGTTTTTGTGCTGGTCAAGGGCAGTCAGGTCTGGAGAGAACCAAGGGCTATATCTGTTCCTGGTTCTACATTTTTTGATTGGGGCTTGCTCATGTAAGATTGTGAGGAAGGCACTTTTAAAGAATAACCAGGCATCATCTACTGACGGAATGAGGTCAATATCCTTCCAGGATACCCCGGCCAGGTCGATTAGAAAGGCCTGCTCGCTGAAATGTTTTAGGGAGCGTTTGACAGTGGTGAGTGGTGGTTGTTTGACCGCAGACCCATTACGGATACAGGCAATGAGGCAGTGATCGCTGAGATCTTGGTTGAAAACAGCAGAGGTGTATTTGGAGGGCAGGTTGGTCAGGATGATATCTATGAGGGTGCTCGTTTTTACGGATTTGGGGTTGTACCTGTTAGGTTCATTGATAATTTGTGTGAGAATGAGGGCATCAAGCTTAGATTGTAGGATGGCTGGGGTGTTAAGCATGTTCCAGTTTAGGTCACCTAGCAGCACGAGCTCTGAAGATAGATGGGGGACAATCAGTTCACATATGGTATCGAGGGCACAGCTGGGGGCAGAGGGAAGTCTATAGCAAGCGGCAACAGTGAGAGACTTGTTTCTGGAAAGGTGGATTTTTAAAAGTAGAAGTTTGAATTGTTTGGGTACAGACCTGGATAGTAAGACAGAACTCTGCAGGCTATCTCTGCAGTAGATTGCAACACCGCCCCCTTTGGCAGTTCTATCTTGTCGGAAAAATGTTATAGTTGACGATGGAGATTTCAGGGGTTTTGGTGGACTTCCTAAGCCAGGATTCAGACACGGCTAGGACATCCAGGTTGGCAGAGTGTGCTAAAGCAGTGAATAAAACAAACTTAGGGAGGAGGCTTCTAATGTTAACATGCATGAAACCAAGGCTTTTACGGTTACAGAAGTCAACAAATGAGAGCACCTGGAGAGTAGGAGTGTAGCTAGGCACTGCAGGACCTGGATTAACCGCTACATCACCAGAGGAACAGAGAAGGAGTAGGATGAGGGTACGGCTAAAGGCTAACAGGACTGGTGGTTTAGTGCGTTCGGAGAGAATAGATTCAAGGCATAGTGTACAGAAAGAGGTATGGTAGGATGTGAGTACATTGGAGGTAAACCTAGACATTGAGTAATGATGAGAGAGATATTGCCTCTAGAGACGTTTAAGCCAGGTGATGTCACCGCATATGTGGGAGGTGGAACTAAATGGTAGTTTAAGGCATATCAAATCAAATCAAATCAAATTTTTATTTGTCACATACACATGGTTAGCAGATGTTAATGCGAGTGTAGCGAAATGCTTGTGCTTCTAGTTCCCGTCAATGCAGTAATAACCAACGAGTAATCTAACCTAACAATTCCACAACTACTACCTTATACACACAAGTGTAAAGGGATAAAGAATATGTACATAAAGATATATGAATGAGTGATGGTACAGAACGGCATAGGCAAGATGCAGTAGATGGTATCGAGTACAGTATATACATATGAGATGAGTAATGTAGGGTATGTAAACATAAAGTGGCATAGTTTAAAGTGGCTAGCGATACATGTATTGCATAAAGATGGCAAGATGCAGTAGATGGTATAGAGTACAGTATGTACATATGAGATGAGTAATGTAGGGTATGTAAATATTATACTAAGTCCCAGACAAAGCTTTCTTTATAGATGCAACAGAGAGACAATTTACTGTCAGTTGCAACCATTACTGGAGTGTGTTTGACAGGTCATTACAAACATGTCGGAGTTTGTAACGTTAACGGAATACAAACAACAACAGGCACAAAGCAATAGTATGAAAGAGTCAAACTAAAGCAATCAATCCAGATTGAAGTGACAAGTAGATTACAGAAAAATACCAATCCTCAGATGGGCGGGGCATTCAGATGGGCGGGGCATTCAGATGGGCGGGGTATTCAGATGGGTGGGGTATTCAGATGGGCGGGGCATTTAGGTGGGCGGGGCATTCAGATGGGTGGGGCATTCAGATGGGTGGGGCATTCAGATGGACGGGGTATTCAGATGGGCGGGGCATTCAGATGGGCGGGGCATTCAGATGGGCGGGGCATTCAGATGGGCGGGACATTCAGATGGGCGGGGCATTCAGATGGGCGGGACATTCGGATGGGCGGGGCATTCAGATGGGCGGGGCATTCAGATGGGCGGGGCATGCAGATGGGCGAGGCATTCGGATGGGCGGGGCATTCAGATGGGCGGGGTATTCAGATGGGCGGGGCATTCAGATGGGAGGGGCATTCAGATGGGAGGGGCATTCAGATGGGCGGGGCATGCAGATGGGCGGGACATCAGACGGTAAAACACTCAATCATACCCTGTCCTCCAGGAAACTGTTGAGTGTTAAAAACCCAGCAGTGGTGCAGTTGTTACAACAAACCGGTGCGCCTGGTCCATTCACCCTCTGAATCACACACAATCCATGTCTCATTTGTCTCAAACCTTAAAGATCCTTCTTTTTAACCTTCATCTACAATGATTAAAGTGGATTTAACAGGTGACATCAATAAGAGATCATAGCTTTCACCTGGATTCACCTGGTCAGTCTATGTCACGGAAAGAGCAGGTGTCCTCAATTTAATGTTATGCACACTCAGTGTAGTGCGCTATTTTTCACCCGAGCCCTATGTGCCCTGGTCAAAGTAGTCCACTACAAAGGGAATAGTGTTCCCTTTGGGATTCAAGTCTGTGCAACCTAGCTCATTGGAACAGGTGCAACTGCATGACAGTGCACAATTACAATATAGCCTATGTTTCATGAGATAATCATAGATATTACAGAACAACCGGAGAGTAGGATAATTGTTCAAATTATTCCTGACACTGGAATAACCTGTTTTTCAGATTATCTTGTATACCAGGGTTTCTTAAACTATGGGTCGGGACCTAAAAGTGGGCCCTGGGCATGTGAGAGGTGGGTTATGGGCTGTAAAGGATACATCTATAATTACACTATTTCTTCTTCATTTGTGTTTCCAGCGTGTACACAAACTGTGTTACACCAGACTCTTACAAATGGTACAGCAGTAAACAGGAAGTTCACAGACTCTTACAAATGGTACAGCAGTACACAGGAAGTGCACCGACTCTTACAAATGGTACAGCAGTACACAGGAAGTTCACAGACTCTTACAAATGGTACAGCAGTAAACAGGAAGTTCACAGACTCTTACAAATGGTACAGCAGTACACAGGAAGTTCACAGACTCTTACAAATGGTACAGCAGTACACAGGAAGTGCACAGACTCTTACAAATGGTACAGCAGTATACAGGAAGTCCACAGACTCTTACAAATGGTACAGCAGTACACAGGAAGTTCCTAGCCTCTTACAAATGGTACAGCAGTAAACAGGAAGTTCACAGCTTCTTACAAATGGTACAGCAGTACACAGGAAGTTCACAGCTTCTTACAAATGGTACAGCAGTACACAGGAAGTTCACAGCTTCTTACAAATGGTACAGCAGTAAACAGGAAGTTCACAGCTTCTTACAAATGGTACAGCAGTAAACAGGAAGTTCACAGCTTCTTACAAATGGTACAGCAGTAAACAGGAAGTTCACAGACTCTTACAAATGGTACAGCAGTACACAGGAAGTTCACAGACTCTTACAAATGGTACAGCAGTAAACAGGAAGTTCACGGACTCTTACAAATGGTACAGCAGTAAACAGGAAGTTCACGGACTCTTACAAATGGTACAGCAGTACACAGGAAGTTCACAGACTCTTACAAATGGTACAGCAGTAAACAGGAAGTTCACGGACTCTTACAAATGGTACAGCAGTAAACAGGAAGTTCACAGACTCTTACAAATGGTACAGCAGTACACAGGAAGTTCACAGACTCTTACAAATGGTACAGCAGTACACAGGAAGTTCACAGACTCTTACAAATGGTACAGCAGTACACAGGAAGTTCACAGACTCTTACAAATGGTACAGCAGTACACAGGAAGTTCACAGACTCTTACA
Organism: Salvelinus fontinalis; assembly: GCF_029448725.1. Taxonomy (NCBI): domain Eukaryota; kingdom Metazoa; phylum Chordata; class Actinopteri; order Salmoniformes; family Salmonidae; genus Salvelinus; species Salvelinus fontinalis. The sequence goes on from NC_074693.1 coordinate 23,708, forward strand.
AATGGTACAGCAGTACACAGGAAGTTCACAGACTCTTACAAATGGTACAGCAGTACACAGGAAGTTCACAGACTCTTACAAATGGTACAGCAGTACACAGGAAGTTCACAAACTCTTACAAATGGTACAGCAGTACACAGGAAGTTCACAGACTCTTACAAATGGTACAGCAGTACACAGGAAGTTCACAGACTCTTACAAATGGTACAGCAGTACACAGGAAGTTCACAGACTCTTACAAATGGTACAGCAGTACACAGGAAGTTCACAGACTCTTACAAATGGTACAGCAGTACACAGGAAGTTCACAGACTCTTACAAATGGTACAGCAGTACACAGGAAGTTCACAGCTTCTTACAAATGGTACAGCAGTACACAGGAAGTTCACAGACTCTTACAAATGGTACAGCAGTACACAGGAAGTTCACAGACTCTTACAAATGGTACAGCAGTAAACAGGAAGTTCACAGACTCTTACAAATGGTACAGCAGTACACAGGAAGTTCACAGACTCTTACAAATGGTACAGCAGTAAACAGGAAGTTCACCGACTCTTACAAATGGTACAGCAGTAAACAGGAAGTTCACCGACTCTTACAAATGGTACAGCAGTACAGATTACATTATTACAGCATCTTACAAATGATAACGTCATGCCCTGATCTGTTTCACCTGTCCTCGTGCTTGTCTCCACCCCCCTCCAGGTGTCGCTTATCATCCCCAGTGTATTTATCTCTGTGTTTCCTGTCTCTCTGTGCCAGTTCATATTGTTTTACCAAGTCAACCCAGCGTTTCTCCTAGCTCCTATTTTTTCCCAGTCTCTGTTGTTTCCTAGCCCTCCTGGTTTTGACCCCTGTCTGTCCTGAGGCCGAATCAGCCTGCCTGACCTCTCTGCCAGTTCTGACCTCGAGCCTATCGCCTGGTACTGTTTGGACTCTGACCTGATTCATGACCTCTCGCCTGTCCCCGACCTGCTTTTTGCCTCCCGCTTATGTTATAATAAATATCGGAGCTCAACCATCTGCCTCCTATGTCTGCATTTGGGTCTCACCTTGTGTCTATATAGATACAGCAGTACAGAGGATGTTCTAGTTTGAATAGTGGTTGAGAACCAATACCCAGTCCTGCCCACTCTCTGAGTCCAGTGTGGTTGAGAACTAATACCCAGTCCTGCCCACTCTCTGAGTCCAGTGTGGTTGAGAACCAATACCCAGTCCTGTCCACTCTCTGAGTCCAGTGTGGTTGAGAACCAATACCCAGTCCTGTCCACTCTCTGAGTCCAGTGTGGTTGA